>NC_056058.1:23192489-23495520 GCF_016772045.2 Ovis aries | reverse complement strand
GACACTACGTCATTCCAGAAAGGATTATCAGTGTCTGTGTCTTCCTTCACATTTGGTTTCCTAGGCATCTGTAGGTAGGAGGGCTCTAGCTATTGGTGGCTTGAACTTCAAGGGCTATAGCCAATGACTCCGGTAAGTGAAGGGCAGGGCAGAGATTATAAACGCTCATGACCACGCCAGGACTTCTAAGGATACCCTAGAGGTACAGACCACTTATCCCATACAATTCAGGGGGAAGGTTGCAATTTCAGCGCTACACTTAGGAAGGAGATTTGTGTGAATATGGGGGTGCATTGTAGAAACAGCGGGAGGAAGAAGAGGAAGAGCAGGTGATAGCTACTAAGTGCTTGCTGTGTGCTGAGCTCTCCACTGACAGCACTACCTGTACTGTCTCACTCCATCCTCCCAAACACTCTGCAGGGGAATATCATTTCAGGAAAGAAATCAAAGCTCAGGGATGTGATGTAGCTGGTTGGAGTGAGTCTTTAATTTTCTCTTTTGTTTACAATGAACTGGACATTCATGACTGAACAAAAGTGCCTTGCATATCACACCAGGACACGCAGGAGACTTCTACCCATCTGTCCATCCAAAAGTGGGGTGGACAGGATCTCAGAGGGGGCATATCCAAGGGAGTCAGTGAGATTGCCCCGTTTCCCACTTGATAAACTCAGGACTGCCTGATCTGAAGATCTTTTTACCTGCAAAGGAATACTGCCTCAGTGGCTGAAATGCTGAATTTAGTGAGCTGTTCATTGTGTTTCAGAACTCTTGCTCTGTACATCAAATAGATTTTCAAAGAGAACTAAGGTCAGAAACACGTACTTCTTATTAGGCAAGAAAACCATGACTTTGTATTTATTTGAGAAAGCAATCATACTAAAAAAAATAAAATAGAACCATAAGCTAGATATCAAAGGCAGGCTGGCTGAGATTGTAAAACAGATGTCACCTTCACTTCCTGTGTGGTGTTAATGAATCACCATCTTTCCAGTCTCTTTAGAAGTAGGGATTTCTAAAGTTTCCCCTCTTTAAAAAAAAAAATTGGGCTATATTTAACTTTTCCCAACGGATTTGTCTTTAAACAGACTCCAGTAATCCCCTCAAGGTCCCAAAGACGTGTGATTCTTTCCAAAGTCTTTGGAGCATGGAAGAAAGTGGGTGTTTGAATAAATTATGTACATTCTCTTGTGGACTATTGTAAATTAGGAGCAGCATGGAAAGCAGTGAACAGAACTGATTCTTTCAAAGAGAAAGGAAGTTTTCAGATTTCCAGCCTATTCTTGAGAAATATGAGTATTTCTAAACTATTTATCAAACCATATGAAATTACCATTTTGTAGGTCAAACATGGCCAGATTTTGGCAATTCCTCATGGTTTGGTTTAACATGTAAATTAACTCATTTCTCTTGAAGCATTAAGGATATGAATCAAAGGTCTGTAGGTCTCCAACAGACGGATGCTCTGTAAATTTTATGTTCCCCCCCTTCCACCCTAAGCGTTTATTCTTGAACCTAGGAGGCAAAAACAAAACCTTAGATGACACAGATTGTATGAATTATCCTGTTTGATGTTCCAAGATAATGAAAAAGGGCAGATGTTAGAATATAGAGTAAATCCTTATATCTTACTCTAAGTTATTTTCAAGGTTCATGTGCAAAGGTAACCAAACTTCATCTACTACAAGTAAGGAACAAAGTCAAAAAGTCCTAACACGGACTAAGGTTTTAAAAGCTCCAGATCTAAATGCTAGTGGAAAAGGAATTTATGTCAGTGAAGACCAAATTATTGCTTATTATATTACTATTACATGTACTTGCTGGATTTGGTTTAATATGTCTGGGCTTATGTTCTTAGTCTTGCGTGAAGTTTTCTGTAACTTAGCCAAGGTAATTTCTTTTCTTTTTTTTTTTTAGCCAAGGTAATTTCTGAGGAGACAGTTAATGAGAAAGACAAAATGGTACAAGATATATCATTAGCATTTAGTTACCAGGGAGGCACAAACTAATCTCAGTGCTCAGAATCAGAGAGTGGCAATAAAGCTATCAGAGGTGCCCCAAAAGGTTCTTCCCAGAGGATCATCTTCAGGTAATCATTCCCTTCTAGTACAAGCCTCTGTGTAAAGCATAGAAAGGTCTTTTTTTTTTTTTTTTTTTGCCCCCTCTTTTGTGAGAAGCTCCCACTGATGTGGATTCTGGAACTTCCTCAAGAGCAAGTTAAAGCTAAACTAAGAGTGCTGTTACTCAACATGCAGAGTCAAACTTGGTTCCAGGTAATTTCATATTACAGAGTTCACGCTGTACTAGTAACAGATGCCAGATGAAACTGAAGATGCGTGTTAAGTTTCAAAGGATGCCCCAAGGCAAATACTTCCCTTATTCCATGCAGCTTAATTTCTGGTTGGCTAAGAACAGCATTAAAATCAGTTATAATATTTCCTTGTTTTCTTATTCCTCAGATGAAGAATTTCAGCATACACATTCTCAAACTTTGTATTGAATTAACTTCAGAGACCTATCTGTGCTCATTCCAGCTGTGCTATCAGATGAGAGCCCCTGCCAAATGACTTCTATCTAGACACTTGTCCACTGAGGACAGTATGCAGTACTGCAAGAGAGAGGAAGCTCTGGGTTATTTGCGGTGCAGGTACCATCTGGCCTGTGGTATGCCTGCTGTATACTTTTGCTTAAAAACTCAAGTTGAGAAAAACCCTAAGAAGGGAGATTCTTCAAATGTTTCACTTCATCTTGGGTGCTTTAACACGATGGCATTCAAAGCACAGGTGAAGATGAAGTCAGCAGAGTCTGAGGTCTCTAGGATGATGAGTCCTGGGCAGCTGAGTGTCTACATAGAGGTGAACAAGGAACTGCCGTGACTATGTCCTTCTGTTTGAATACCACCTCAAATTGTGAATTGTCAGTTGAACACTCCCGCTTGTTTTATGTCACAGATTTGACAGCAGTCCCTTGTTTTCTTGTAAAAAATGTGCCTGGCTCGCCTTCTGATACTTTCGTACAGGTCCCTCTAAGCCAAGCCCCCAGCCCACAAACACAACAGGGGTTGCAGTCTCATAGAACTCTCAGCCACAAAGCTACCCCAAAATAAGCTTTATTGCAAGAAAAGTGTCATATTTGATACACAGATCTACGGAAAACAAACAAAACCGAAAGCCGTAAGTTTTTCCTCACAAATACTTGATTACAAATTTACAGTTTGTTTTGTTGTAGTTATTAGGAAACAAAACAAAGTCCCGAACTGGATATGACCGGTGACTAATCTTTGGTCAGCTCAGGTGTGAGAGGAACAACCCAGAGCCTGCATGTGCTTTGGCCATTTCACATATGAGGTTTGCTCACTGGTCCAGGGACAGGTTCCTGGATTGAGAAGAATGCGGGGACGTACGCTTACTAGCACGTCCTAGTACAACATCTCTTTAAATGACTAAAAGCAAACTAAACATCAATTCATTGTACAAACATCTTTCATACACAATAGGCTATGATAAAACGAGACATATGGTGTATAACTACAGTATTAATGAAAATTCTAAAAAAAAAAAAAAGAAGAAATGGATTAAAAAAAACAACAACATATATTCCTTGTCTGTACTGCATGGTTTGTTTGCACATATGGCAATCCTGAAATAGCTTGAATGTAATAAATGCACCATTAATCTAAGACAGCACCAAACACTACAGAACGCCAGGTGTTCCTTGCCGAAGGAACGGCAGTTCTTCAGCTGCCTACAGTACCACAAGTATGCAGCATGCCCTGGGTAAGAATGAGGTGTTGTGGGTAGCACATGTGCTTCCTTGAGGTTATGAGAAGGAAATACAGTACGGTTTGGCCTGCAATGCTACTGGTCTCACAAGCAGTCAAGGTATTTTGCTACAGTGGTTGTGCTTCATCCTCCGTTGCCTGGTGTGTCTGCTGATGTGAAGTATCATCACAGTGAGCTCCTCTGGCTTTGATCTCCTTTATAAGGATCCAATGACACATTGATTACTGCCTATTCAGCTCTGTGAGGCTTCCTTTAAAATAATCAGATGTGTACCAGTTGGATGGCTGGCAGAAAACCAAAGGAAACATCTCTTGAATCTACTGAATTTTTTTTTGTTTTTAAAAAAGCACCTCTAAAAGAAATAGCTCAAATTTATAAATCTAAAGAAAAACGAGTGAGTTTCCCTTTTTGTTTACATAGTTTGTTCATTTCTCCATATATTACTGCATTAAAAATAAATAAACATCTATATTTTTTTCATTAGCAACTATAGCAAAATACCCAAAGTGTTACAGACTGCTAACAGGAAAAAAAAAAAAGCTCACATTATTTTTGTGCATTTAGTGCCATATGCTGATCTCTTGAATATTTAGCTTTTTAATATACTTTAAAGTGAAGTTATATAAAAAATACAGTAACCACGGTTGCCTTTGTACTCAAATCTTTGGCCACACCAGAGTCTACGTTATCCCTCCCTGTGAGGGTCAACATTCTGAAGTCTGAGACAGGGAGGAAAGAAACAAAAGTCTTTTTTTTCTTTCCTCTTTAAAACTAGTCATTGATTTCTCAGAGGCTTCTGAAGGCTGGCTGTGCAGGGATTTGAGCCTGGAACCAAGTCTGCAAGGGGTTAATAGAGTTGAATCTGCAGCCTCATTCTGAGAGCCTCCCCCAGTTCCCCTAGGAGGTAGTCATCTTCATTGCTGTCTTCCAGTTTCTTAAGCTCCTTTTTCTTGTAGAGAGGGACGCTAGTGATTTCCAGTGTGTACATGCCAGGCACGAGCTTCCTCTTGGCTGTGTGCAAGTAGCTGAGCCCATTCCTTTGGTGGATGCGGAAGACGCCATCGTCATTCCCCTGGGAGATGACATAGCGGATGTGATTGTTGAGCGGCTCGATGGCGGGCATGAATTCTACAATGTGCTCCTTCGCACCAAGGCCGGAGACGTTGAACTTCATCATCACCGGGCTGTCCATGTCAACGCTCTCCAGGCTGATCTGTTTAACCTGGAAGAAGAGCAGGAAAACCGTGTGGGAAGAGCTTTGACAGCACAAACCGAGGACCTGCAGGAGCCAGCCATCAGGGGGGTGCAGCCACAGTGACATACTATCTCTGCCTGTCCGCTTGCAACTTACCCTCGGCTGGGAGAAAAGGTCACTTCCACCAAGTGTGCCCTGTAAATCTCTACGACTGTTCCCATACCTTATCCAGGTAAAGTTACAGGGCTGAGCTGATGGGAAGCACTCATATTTCAAGTTTTTTTGGGGGGTTTATGAAATATCATACTTATTAGTAATAAACAAGAGACAATTTAGGAAATAATGGTAATTTTTTTGTTGTTGGAGTTAAAACGAGAAGTGCAGCAGTTTTAACTGTGCTTAGAGGGATTTTCACTCTGAAAGCCCTGGTAGATTTTCTGGCCACAAACCACACGTGAGTGTGTTTTCTGGGAGCTGTCAGTGCAGAGGGAGCGAACTCCAGAGTCATCGGGGCTCAGGTTTGAACCAGCTTTGGTTAAAAGCCAACGGGGCAGGGCCCAGATACACCAAGTCTCTCTCTGTCAAATGTATGGGAGTTTAAGAACGCTATTTTAGTAAGACAGGGGCAAAAAAAAATCAATGCTTTGAGTGGGCGCCTGCCAAGAACTTGGGGACTGTGGTACCGAGGTGCCCCCTTCAGCATGCAGCCCCCTAGAATCACAACGGGAGGGTTTTACAAGCAGAATTTCTGGATCTGTAGTTTGGCTTACTTAATGAATAGCTCAGTTTCCATACTTAAACATCAGCTAGGTACCTTAATCTACTTAAGGTAAATGGAATGCTGGCCTATGTACGATTATAAAACAGAACCAGAGATTCTGTGGCTAGAGAAGTCTCGTCTTATAAATTTCTGAGGCCCAGAAAACTGGCGCAAGTTGCCCAATGCACCCAGCCAGTTAGTTGCTGACTAGGTGTTTTGATGGGGAATTCTGCAGTGACACTAACTGACGAGGATGGTCTCCCTGATCTCTGGGGGAAAACACCTCCACATACTGGCTATTATTTGGAGAACATGCGTCAATGTTTATGCCAGGCACCGTTTCAGAAGCTTCCCAGTAATCGCTCCATTAATCTTCTTGCCAGCCTTTGGAGGTAAATATTTTTATTCCCATTTTAACAGGTGAAGAAATTGAGGTAGAGAGAGGCTAAGTAAATACGCTCTGTGTAACATGGGTAGTAAGTACAGAGGGTCAGGGAATAAATTCAAAACCAAGAATCTGTGGCCCACCCACTTAACCACTATTCTAAATACCACGAACAGAAAGAAATAGCAGCAGCAGCAGGCAATTCAGATCTTCAGCTCCTTACAAAATACAAGTTATCTGGAGATAAATCTTTTATGGAAGCAACACCTATCTTATAAATGTCACAAAATGTGACATGTAGTTGGCTTACCTACTGAAAATTAATATCAGCCCAGTATACTACATATGTATACAACAGAACTGGACAGATTCACAATACTTTCATTTTTTGAATCATTTCAAAGTAGTTACTTCCTGGAAGGAGATTTTATTACCTCCTGGCACAAGTCAAAAATGCCAACATGTGAGCTGAAACTATGAATCTTAAAGTCCCCCAGTCCTTTCTGAGTTAAAAACACCACTAATTTTAACTTACTTGTCTCTGCCATAGTTTGTCCATTAACTAAGCTGATGAATTTCACGAGGTGGAGGTTTAGCTCCACTAAGGCTGAAACCTACATAAAAGTTTACTGCAACAGTATACATGACTCCATATGGAAAAAATCTGGTGACAAAATAAAGTGAAGTTACTCACAGCAATGTGTTTGGGTTCATGAACACTTCTCTTCTGCCTGTTGTCTTTCTTGGAGTAGCCGTTGATTTTGCACTCGTAGCATGCTTCCGGGGACAGAGCATTCTCTTCCTCTACCTCTGTATCCATCGATAGGTACTGCCCTTTGTTAAATCCCATTCCTGAGACGCAGTGGCTGTTTGCAACAAGATGCAAATTGATGTTAGACTTCATCGTAACTCTACTGTTTTCTAGAGGTAGAACAGAGGTTTTTCCAAAATAAGAAACCCACAAAGCAAACCCTGAGATCATAAACATAAAAACCTAACCGCCTTGTAACTTTTCTTCAGCACTCAATGCATGAGATTCTCCTTTATTTTAAACAGCAAAATTCTTCCAAGAGCGAGCCCCAAGTTTCCCCAATTTTTAATCCTGATTAGACTGAAGCACTCTTTGTAGTTAAATCGAGATGGTAAAAGTCAAGTATGCATTTTCAGAGTGTTAGAAGTTCTGTTGATTCAAAAGCCTGAAGCCTACATTTGCTGCTTACCAACTGAGACTGCTGAACTCCTATTTTGATTAATGAAAGAGTTAGCAAGCTGACGCTAAATGACCTTTGTCTACACCAAGATTTCTGTTTCAAGTATTATTATGTACCCACAGTGGACATATTAGTCCAACAACCCTCAGTGTCTGATTCACACACTGTTCCTTCTAGGGAAGATGACTCCTAAATTGCCATCTTCTATGCTGTGATTCATGGGGTCACAAAGAGTCGGACACGACTGAGCGACTGAACTGAACTGATGCTGTGGAGTGCTGGCTTCCTTGAAGGAAGGAGGCAGGTGGCCAGCACCTCAGCTGATCGGACTTGAGACAGCTGCACTTGGGAAAGCGGGACTAGCTGAAGGGATCCAGCCTTGTGGAGACAGTGTCACATGTCCTCTCTGTGCAGCAAAAGGCCAGATGAGCAAAGAGAAGGACAGCTCCTTCCTCACGGAGCGCAGGGCTGTGCTTAGTCATTCAGTTGTGTTCCACTCTCTGTGACCCCATGGACTATAGCCTGCCAGGCTCCTCTGTCCGTGGGATTCTCCAGGCAAGAATACCGGAGTGGGTTGCCTTGCCCTCCTCCAGGGGAGCTTTCCAACTCGGGGATTGAACCCTCATCTCCTGCATTGCAGGCGGATTGCTTACCCACTGAGCCACTTGAGCCACTACCACAGGACTAGTACCTGCCAAAATTCATGTAAGAAACTGGGCGAAGCCATTCCCATTTGTATCTCTTAGCCCAGGTGTCTGTGATAACAGAGGAGCCACAGTATCTTTAAACATCTGCTGTCTCTGGCCTTAAGGGATTTATTCAGGTCATTTTACAACACAAGAGAATGGTACCCATATACAGTTTCGAGTCCAATGCTCACCACAAAGCAGGGAATCCACATGCCTTCCTGGAGCTTCTTCCTCCTATACCTAAATGCTCTGATCAGTGCTTTTCCCTAGTCAGCTTTTAATTACCATTTACCTTCCCCCAGTGCCAGGTGGCCAGGCGCTGGACCCTGTTCACTTTCCCATATGCGGGGAGGTGGAGGGCCTTACCCCTGTCCCACTCTGTAGTACCCAGGTGGGCAGCCGCAGAGGTAGCCCCCTTCTGTGTTGGAGCAGCCGTAATTGCATGGGTTCTTGGAAGACGAGCACTCATTCACGTCGTGGCAGGCACTGGAGAACTGGTCGAAGGAGAACCCAGAGGGGCAGGCGCACTTGTAGCTTCCCAGGGTGTTGTAGCAGGAAGCAGAGCCACAGGCATTGGGATTGGAGCATTCATTCTCATCTAAGAACATAAAGCAAGAGACTTTTACAAGTGGAGGGGAGGGCAGTGGGGCAAAGAAGAGCCCCAGTATCAAATATCTATGATTTTACAGGGGAAGTAGCTTTAGAACCATATTTTTAAATGTTTACCATGATGGTTGATTTGCAAAGCATATGAAATTAAAAAAAAACAAAAACAAGACCTGACAAATTCCCCTAAAATTATGGCTTAAACAAAAGCTTCCCCATGCTTTTATATTCTGTTTGTACTAGGTTTTTCTGAATACCCTGGCAGCCTTTGGGCACAGATATTTGCAGTCTGACTACTGAGTAACTCTTCTAATCACTTTTCAGAAGGTTACTTCAAAAGTCTATGCCTCAGACAGACTCACAAGGACAGAAAGTAGATGACTAGTTGCCAGGAGCTGTGGGGAGGGAGAAACGGAGAATGACTTCTAAGGGGTATTGAGCTTCTTTTCAGGGTGGAGATGTTGTATTGCTGATGGTTGTACACTACTGTGAGAATATACTTAAAAACCACTGAACTGGACGTTTTAAAAGGTGAATTTTATGGCACGTGAATTATATTTCAGTTTTTAAAAAGCCTCAATTTATATCTGTATTTTTTATCCATTCTCCTAGCAATTTCCAAAGCATTCATTATATACATGGAGAGAAAAGTATATTAAAAAATCGAAATATCCTAAATGAAAATAACTGAAGTAAACATTAACTGAACCTATTGAACCAATAGCCTCATACACTTTTAACCACTTGAGAACCTATCATGTACATACTTGGCCTTCTGATGTGGGTGTGCACCAAGCCATCAGCTGACATGGGTTTTACTAGTTTAATGACTGACGCTACATCATAAATGCCTGACAGCAAGATAATTTCAGGTTAATACTTTCAGCTACTCTTATCATTTTTACAAAATCAAAGTTTGACTGCGCTTTTATCTTTGGAGATGACGATTTTGCTCTTAGCTGTCTGGTTGATACCTAGTCTGCAGCTTGACCCCTGTGGGCTTCATCATCATCCAAATTTCACCCTGGGCACCAGTCATGTCTGGTCCATGGAATTCTTTCAGATTCTTGTGACTGTACTAGAGTGTAGTGTTTTTACCAAATACATGACAAGTCTGTGTTTCAGCTCACGTGGGGAAACAGGCCCATCTGCAATTAGGTGTGCCCTTGGGACACAGAGCTAGAGCCAAGCGCTTATCTACAGTGGCTCAGGATGCAGATGGAGGCTCGCTGGAAAGGCCTCTCACACGGGAAATTATACTTCATTAACTACGATACAGAGGTTGCTGAAAAGGCCAATATTATCAGGCACATTTCTGTCTCAGGAGTACAGTTTCAGAATTAAACCAAACTGCCAAATACAGCATTCTTAACCACTGGATATGAATTACCATATGATTACTTAATATGGACAAATTCTCAGCCTTCATTTCACAGGAAGAAAGTATATGAATAAATTCTTAATAAGTAAGCTTGCTGTTGTTGCTCAGCTGCTAAGTTGTGTCCAACTCTTTGCGACCCCGTGGATTGTAGCTGCCAGGTTCCTCCTCCAGAGGATCTTCCCAGACCAGGGATCAAACCTGCTACTTATGACATAAATATAACTACTATTTTATTTCTATGTATCAAAGACTTGGAATTCTGCCTCAAAAGTTCATCTGCTTTTATAATTAAATCTGACACTATTTTTATATGTGGTGTTTCTCTCCTGATAGAAAATGTGAGTTAGGTTGTAATTTAACAAAATGATCCTGCTACAAACACAGTACTAGATATTGTGTTAATGTGGAAAAATTACCAAGAAAGGCAATTAATTGAATAAACTGCATTTAAACATACCACTGACAAGAACATTTTTATATAGTTAAAACTTTTGGAGGCACCATGACAGATATCATATTTATATCCTATAAATGTACGCCATAACATAATTTTATAGGCGTAGGTGATCTGACCTTGAAAATATGTTCTGGTTTGAAACATACTTTGAGCTGACTCAAGTCTCACTAAACTATGTTCAAATTATTTTGAAAAGGACATATAAGGAACTAGAAGTTGCTAACACCAAGTAAACCAAAGCTTCATATATTAAGATGTAATCATATTCAAATGTTAGTAATATTATCTTATTTTCAATTTAGGATAATTATAATGCTTGCATATTATTTAGGAACACATGGGAATGTTCCTAAATCTGTACAATCTATGAATCAGAATGTTATAAGTGTTCTGTGGTACCTGGCTGAACACTTCTTAAAGTATCCATTTGAATTTAAAACGTTTTTCAATACTAACACTTCAAATGCTGTCATTTTTCTTACACTGGCAGCAGTATTAACATCATTGCAGGTTTACAACTTACTATTACTTAAATTATCTGATGCACTGTTTGTGTCCATTTACAAGGGGACCCCAGTTAAATCTGTTCGAGATACTTCACGGGAAATCCCTTCTTCAATCATATGAATAAATGAAGATATTCATACTCATAGTGACAGATATGGAGAAGGCAATGGCAACCCACTCCAGTACTCTTGCCTGGAAAATCCCATGGACGGCAGAGCCTGGTAGGCTGCAGTCCATGGGGTTGTGAAGAGTCGGACACGACTGAGCGACTTCACTTTCACTCTTCACTTTCATGCACTGGAGAAGGAAACGGCAACCCACTCCAGTGTTCTTGCCTGGAGAATCCCAGGGACGGGAGCCTGGTGGACAGCTGTCTATGGGGTCGCACAGAGTCAGACACGACTGAAGCGACTTAGCAGCAGCAGCAGCAGTGACAGATAAAAATGATTTGTGGCCTTTCGATTTGCATTTTGTTATAATATTGCTATTTTGCTAACTTGTTGCTTTTATTAGTTCCTGATGGTTGTTTGATTCTATTACTGAAATATATTCGAGTTATAATTCTAATGTTCTGTGGGTTCAAAACTGCAAGAGAGTTAGATTTTATTTGTGATGAGCTGGATTGCTCAACCTCGCACAAAAGAATCTCTAATCTTTCAAAATAAATCCCTGCTTTGTCTTACTTACCCAGAGGCTTGCTGCTTAGAGGTGCCCATTTTAGCAGAGCAAGCTAACATTTATTCTTATAGTTGGGGTATCTGCTTATGTATCTTCAGTTTTTAATTCATCTCTGAAACCACACATCCCTCTGTCGATGGGGGGTCTCTGCTGATTAGAAGTCCCACTGGCTTCTGGCTAGATCCCAGCGTGAGTTGCTCTGGGGTGACTGCCTTGCTTAAGTGCCTACTTCAAGGATCCCACCAAGAACAACTTGGGTACACCACACAGCCCTGACTTTAAGTCAGACCATATTCAGTGAAAACCTGTGTGTCTATTTTCACACTAAACGCTTACAGGCTGAAATTCCAGGAAACTTAAAAACTCAGAAATTGAGTTAATCCTCCATGCCCATTCCAATTCTACTTATGATTGCTTTAAAAACTAGAATTTTATTTAAACTGATACATGTGAAATATTACAGATCATTCTTCCGCTTTAAGTCCTGTAGAAGTAACCAAGAAGTCCATGGTATTAATCGAATAGAGGGGTGGGCCTCGCATCTTATAAACAACACAATATAATAAAAATAATTTTGTACTCTTATAATAGTTGCCTAAAACAGAACCATTTCCTATGTTCTGAAGAGTGTCCCTACACTTTATCTGTTTATGAATCAATAATTGGGGCATAATTTTTTTTTTCTATGAAGAGTAAAGAAGTAAACTGAACTTATAAAGTCATTTTGATCGACAGCCGAAGTCATCATTTTGATAATCCTTTCAAACTCTATCCATAACTTCCAGATCATCATTGGTTTTCGCATTTCCCCCATGAGTGTGTGTTCCTGGTGTGGCCAAAGCCACAGCAGAGCTGCACCAACTTTCAGAGTTGCTTTCCCACCTCTGAAATTTGTCTTGATTTTCTCAATTCACTAAACTGTCATCAGAAATTTCTTTTGAGAAGATCATCATGGATAAAATCAAATTAATTTACTTAGTGGCTCCCTTAGAGTAAAATGCTTGAAATACACGTGGGGCAATTTCAATCACTACAGAGAGACAGGAAGCAACCTGCTGTTTCTCAGCAGGCCCACTGATCCTCCTTCTGCTCAAGCTGTGCCCGCATCTACTGTCACACTGTGTTGGATGCTGCGTCTAGGAAGGGCATTCAAACGGAGCCAAGAAATTAGGCAGATGCTAAGTCAGCTGGCTATTCAAGTAGAGAGTAATGTTCTCTTTGATCAAACTCTCCTTAAAAGGAGAATTTCCATGACTCTAGCAGTGCAAGAAAGAGAGTTGAGGGTCTACAGATTTTATTTTACAAACACTTTTTTTTTGTCTGGAGTTTTCAACAGAATTTGCTATAACTAGTTACTTTTTCTATCTTAAAATCCTTTATACTCCCCCCCCCCACCTTTCATTAAATACATGATTGGAGAGCACAGATGAATGGTGCTCATTAATTTGATCTGATTCCTTTTAGATTTATATGAGCAGATGGATGGGCAACCCTTCAACCCCAAATCTAAAGATACTAAATTACTGATAAAAAAAAAAAGGCTTTGACCTTAGCAAATGAAGATGATATGAGTCTTGACATCATCTTCAGAAACTTAAAATTCTCAGCTAGCAGAAAATTAAAATTATCAAAGCTCTAACTGAGTTACTTTTTAGGTACTTAACATTTTAAAGTATATTACGTATATTTTCAAATACACATAAGTATACAAAGTAGCTTAATAGATTCCCATGCATCAGTCCTAAGTACTGTTTTTTTAAGTTCTAGGGTTTAAAGGCTACACTGAATATGACCACCTTTATTGCGCATTTGTTTTACTAAAAGATAGTTTAAGGCAAGGAAAGCAGATGCCGTGTAACACGCGAGTGCTCACCAACACACTGATTCCACTGGTAATGCTGAATATATCCTTGCGGGCAGCCACACCTGTAGCCTCCCAGGATGTTCTGGCAGCCATGCTGGCACCTATGGTTCCCGTCACATTCATCAACGTCTGTAAAAACAGCCCAGCAAGATTTTTATGTCACCTTTCTTCTATTATTCTTAAATGTACTCCAAACACAACACGGGGTAAATATTATCTGAGGACCAAACAAACACGACACACTGAGGGGCTGTGATTTTTTCCAAGTCACATGGTTATTAAGTCAGTGGTGGCACAGAGAACGGCTCTGAGATAAGAAACCACATCATTCTTATTCTATGCACCAGCCATGCCACGTCAGTGCCCTAAGTAATATCTCAATTTTAGCAAATCAGCCATAGCAACCACAAATGTTGTGCATTTTGGATGGATTAACTACATATGGTATGATTTATTTGGTAACTGATATAAATATATTTGCATCACATATTCCAGTAAGTTCAAAAGTGATTGACATGTTAATTCTCATTTTCAGAAAAATATAAGCATTACAGAAATACCTAAAGAATTATAATGGTTGGGAATGCAAAAGATTTTATTACTATTTGAGATTAATTAGATGCAAATTTAAAGTATTTAAATACATTATTTTTAGACATGATATAGTATTATGACACATATGGAATAATTTCTTTGTTCATACATGCATACTCTTCTGGAATGACAACTGAGGCTTCGAAATTTACCCATAAAAAGAGAAATGAAATAGGCATGTCTGATATATGTGTAACAAATTTTATATGGATAATTAATAAATTGTATCTTATGTAGATAGTCACAAGCTGAACTCACACATGGCAAGCAGCTGTACTCGCCAAATACTTTCAAAGTCTCAATGATTTCAAATACAAAATATTAAAATAGAAATTTTTAAGTTGAATTTTTTGTGGTTGAAGATTAGATACATGTAAAAGTCCTGTAGTTCTCAGACTATATTAAAACCTCTACATATTATTTCTAGAGTTCAAAATCATGTATTCCTAAGAATAATTAATTCAAGGGTGACTAAAATCAATAAAGATGTAAATTGCACTAGTATATAAAAATATAAAGGGAAAGTACCTGTATGCTCTCAGAACCTCTGGCACGAGTATTTTGTAAAAGCTACCAATCATAGCATATTTATCTCATATGCTAGAACTTGCAATGAAAATACTGAAGAACAATATTTTATTGGCCACAGGCAAATTCTTGTTTTATTCCCACTTAAATTTTCCCTTGGATTTAACAGGAAATATCTGTTGTGATGAAGACTTTATAGGAAACGCTCTTTATAGAAAAGACAGTGAACTGGGACTCTCCGACAAATAAAACCACCATCAGTTTTCCCCAGTGCTTTCTGTTCATCTGCCCAGTTCCCTATAAGTGGTTCTGTGTCTTATACTTAACATTTATACATTTTACATTCAAGTATCATGGAACAGACATCTGATTTTTTTCTGGTTTACTCATATACTACTGCAACTAAATTAGGTACAGAATTTGTTTTCAGTTAAATTCTTTTTTTAGATCAGTAACTAGGTAAACAGTTATTTCAGAAGCCCACGTGTACTCTAAGAATTTTTGTTTCATCACATTAAGGTTTTCCTCTGTCCCCAAAATGATATATGAAAATTTATAAACAAAAAAAATCAACTTCTGGATTTCACTTTGTTAATCTTTGAGATGATCTGAATTTCTCATTGAGTGGCTTAGAAATTAAAAGAAAACCGTTTGCTGTATTAGAATAAGAATATTTAAATAAATAAACTCACCTTCACAGTTCAGTCCAGTAGCATCCAGAGAGAACCCTCTTTGGCATTCGCAGCTGAAACTTCCAGGGGTGTTTTGACAGATTCCCTTTGCTCCACAAAGTGAAGGCTGGGATCCACATTCATTGTTGTCTAGCAAGAGGACAAAAGGGAAAGAGTGTCAGGCTTTCTAATTATTATAGGATTCAAATTTTACTACATGAAGTAAAAAGTAAGGTACGAAAGCCTAAGTTTCAAGATGCGAAAACAGAGTTTACAGAGAAGTATGCCACTATTCACGGTCATATTAAAGACAAAAATGGTCAGAAAGAAGTATATTTCAAGAGATCGGAAATCAGAGCATATTTTGGATCAGCTGAGGACACAGTTTTGATAGCACAGACTGAAAGTTAAGGTTAAGACCTGTGTCTTCTGACATAAAAAAAATCCCAGCATGTTCATTAGCATGCTCTAAATTATAGTGAGCCTTTTACTCATATTTGATCTGAGCACACACTGCATTTAGAATGCAATATAAAGGCACCGCTTGGAATACAGCTACCGTTCATGTGCTTGGACTGCACAGGACTACTACGCTTGGATATTGTTCTTGTGAAAGAATAAATTACTAACAACATTTTTAAACCACTAATTATGAGGGACTGATTTTAATGAAAGTACTGGGCCATTGTTCTACCATTTTTAACTACAGTCTTAGGCTTCTACTAGTAGTGTGCAGAACTTCCCTTTTGTAGTTTTGTCTTACCGATACAAGCAGTGTGATGCTGTGTGAAACCAGGTGGACATTTACAGGTAAAACCTCCCAGGGTGTTGACACACAGGAACTGGCAATTGTGCTGTTTGGTTTGACATTCATCAAGGTCTGCAATGAAAGACAAGCCAATGAAAATCAGAGCAGAATTATCTGGCTATGCTTCCCTTCTCATGAAGCCACAGAGAGGTGTGCATGTTCTACCAGGAGTATTTTGTCTAGATTTTTGTTGGAAGCTTTATAGATTTCCATATGCACAAGGCAAGGAGTTTCTTTTCACATACTTAAGCAGCATAAATACTATGAGCTACTAAGACAGGATGGCTAAGGTGATATATAAAAAAAATTTTTTAAACAAAAAGCTGAAAGGATGAATTAGTGACGTTCATGAACTGTTTTCAAAGCTAATATTCAAAGGTTAAAATATTTGTATTTAATGCACAGTTAAACCACAGTTAATGCACAGTTAATGCACAGTTAACCAGTACATGGCTGGTTACTTAATCCTATGAAGTGAAAGTGAAAATTGCTCAGTTGTGTCTGACACTTTGCTACCCCATGGACTATACAGTTCATGGAATTCTCCAGGTCAGAACACTGGAGTGGGTAGCCTTTCCCTTCTTCAAGGGATTTTCCTGTCCCTGGGATCAAACCCAGGTCTTCTGTATTGCAGGCAGATTCTTTACCATCTGAGTCACAAGGGAAGCCACAGTAAAAAGTGAGGTACCTGGCCTGATCCCCAATAAGCTGATTTTGAATCTGAAAAAAAGGAGAGGGCCACACAAATAGACTCTTCATCACCTTTGCAGGTCTTCCCGTCCTCCTGCAGGACATAGCCCCGGGGACACGAGCACTGGTAACTCCCCTCCGTGTTCTTGCAGATGAAGTTGCAAGGTTTTGGGGATTGCGAACATTCGTCGAGATCTGAGTAAAAGTGATGTGAGGATTAAATTACTGGTTAGAAGGAACGACCAGTCTCTTTCCTCCCTCCATATTCTCACTCATTGTTTTCCTCTTCAATTTAAAATGGAAAATAGCCAGAGGGAAACGAGACACAGAACAATTTTCTCTAAAGTAATTCACTGGTTTAACTTTGTCAGGCGATTCTTGGGCAAATATTGAAATATCCAGACAACTGGGTTCAAAAAAAGACACTAGATTTTTTAGATTGGTGTACTTCGATTTACAGTTTGAGAATCATAAACCTGAAGGTTAGAGTTTCTTCTCTTTGACATGCGGATGTGGCGGATGTTCTCAAAGTCTCTGAGCTGACACTTCCCCAGGAATTGTTTGGCATCATAGATTGTGCGGGAGACCTTCCACTTCGCCTTCCAACTGCAGTCCTTACCTTGGTCCACCCTGTTCTCGGGCCCAGGAGGCTGAACTGCACACAGGCACCATTAGCAGGCCCTCCTGCCCTCTGCCTTCAGTCTGGTCCTTAGTTCACTGATGCCCTTCTTGCAAGATGGGCTGAGGCTGACTGAGTCATGGGGGCAGAGGTCACGGATGCTCTAAAGGCAGGCCTCTGGAACAACTTTCTCCATCTTCTAGGTTTCAGCAATCCTTCCCTCTTATCTTTGGCCCAGAGGTGGAATAGCCCCAGAACTCAGCATTAGTCCTAGTATTTTCTGCACACACCTTTATACACTGTCCTTTTGTTAAAGAAACAAGTCTCCTTAAACTGTTCTCATTTCAATACGCCACCTTTTTTCTGCTAGGACTCTGACAGGAAACCATCTCCACTTCCCCTATAAAAGACATTGATTGACGCCCAAAGAATGTTAAAAGCTCACAACTGATGGCCTAGTTTCTGTTACTATCTTGCCCAAACAAGTGAGCTGAATGCTTACTAAGATTTACGTTGGTTCTTCTTAACCTTTTCATGCCAGATGTGCTTTTTATTAAAACAAGTTGATATTAAGCTGATGAACTATGAAGGAGAAAAGTTTTTTTTTCTTTAATGAAAACTAAATGTTTTGGAAAGACTCAATAAAGGCAAGCTACCACCCCCTCCGTGGATGAGACAGTAAAATAAATTAGAAAAAGAGATTGCAAAAATGTAGAAGGTTTTCTGTATTGAGACTGCTTTGCAACTGGAAATTTTAGATGATGCTTAATTGGTATATGTTATGCAAAAATAACTGCAATGAAAAACAAGCAGAAAGCATTCTCTCCATATGCAAAGACATACTTTCACAATCAAAAGTCCTGGCGTTTCATTAAAAAAAATGACAAAACAAACATGCCTCTATACATTTTAAACTAAACGTAAAATGCGGAAAGTATATATATATATTTAAAATAATTTTAATGTTTCCCTAACTTTACAGCTTTTTGATAAATCTAATAGTTCTATGTCTCACATTACTAGACAAGGCCTTAGACAACTCCTATGATATTAAGAACTGCACTATAGCATCACTTTAGCAAAATGTACAATCCAAACACCATAATAAAGACATTCTACTGACAGTGAAGGACTTGTAGAAAACAGCAGTTAACAACCACTCAGATGCAGAGATGCCTTGTCTTTCCTTACCTACACACGACGTTCCGCTGATGTCTGTGGTGTAGCCGACCTTACAGAAACACCGGAAGGAGCCCATGGTATTGATGCACTGACCACTGGTGCAGAGATTTGGCATAACTTTACATTCATCAATATCTGTGCACCGAAAACCCCAAGGCAAAAACAAACAGAAGTCAATACAGATGCAAGAACAGAACTGGTTAGAAACGAAAAGAAATTAAGGAATTGACAGATAACTAAAAACCAACGTTCATAACTGGGCTCGTGTACTTTTTCATCATTCAACAGAGGGGCAACATAGAAGGAAGAGTTAACCAAAGAATCTGAAGTGACAGGAAGAGACAAACATAAGGAAGGCTATGTTGAAAGCCCCTCTGGAGCCCATTCGTTCTGCAGTCTAAGCATGAATTTTTTGGGGGGACTCTATCAATAGAAAGCTACCCTTCTGAAGTTCCACTAATTTGGAATTAGTGATGGTATTCCATGGATTGGCTTTAAATTCAGTTGCATTAGACCCTAAGAAAGGGTTTCATTAGCAATGTAATCAAGCATAAGATCTAGAATCTGTATAGTAATAGAGGAAAATGTTATTTTTAGGACATTAGCATATTGGTTGTACCAAAAAACCTGGAAACTATTAATCATGTGTGAGTCTTGCTGGTTTGTAAATATGCTGCAAACAGAATGAGTTCCTGTGCACAAATAAGCAACCTTTACTTAAATGAAGCACGCATAGCTTGTGGGTTGCAGATGGCCTCTGGGGTCAGACAGATACATTCCATTCCTTGTTCCCACCTTTAAAAAGGCTGTGATCTTGGGAACATTTATTTATCGTTACTTAGCTTCGTGCTTTGGTTTCTATCTGCTAAAATAGGAACAATAAGAGATTCTATCTCTTAGATTTGATACGAAGATTATACCTCTTAAAGCTGCTGAAGCATTAGTGAAAAGCATATAGGACCACACACATATACACATATATTTTAGCCATTATCCTATTTCCTTGAAATTAATGTGAATTAACATGCACTGTGTTGATAACATGCATGGAGTTCCTCAACTCCTTACCTCTTCCATCAGTGGTATAGCCTGGGCCATGAGGACATATCTTTTTGTACTGTGCAGTTCCAGGGAGCGGGCAGAGCTCACACTGATGACCCCAGCCTCGCCCCCCGTCGCAGCAGCATTCTGACTTTGTGACAAGGTTGCGGCTGCTGGATGCCATCTGACACATGGTCTGCAACACCTCCGCAAAGCAGAGGCCCTGGCGATTGTCTGAAATGACAATGTAGTTAAAAGGCACCAGTGTCAAGGGACTGACACTTCATTATCTGGGTCTTCACATTAAAAAGGACAATCAATGTTTTCCTCCATAACAATACTTAAAAAAATATATCAATTTATTTTGCTGGTGCTGGGTCTTAGTTGTAGCATACAGAATCTTTAGCTGCCACGTGTGAACTCTCAGTTGTGGCGTGTGGGATCTAGTTCCTCACAGGGATTGAACCTGGGGCCCCTGCAATTGGGAGGGAGGAGTCTTAGCCACTGGACCACCTGGGAAGTCCCACAGCAATACCTTTTTAAAAGTTAAATATTCTTTTATGTGAAGAGTCACATTGCTTAAGACAATGATTAGAAAGTTCTGGTGGAGGTTCATTTCAAAGTGCTCTTTAGCAACAGTTTATTGAATTTAATAACTGATACTAAAGAAACAGAGGGGAGTTTTTTCTTCTTTTCCTCAGCAGCTAAGTGACAGTCAACTACCATTCCTACAGAATCCAACTGGAAGGGAAAATCAAAGAAAAATACTTCCCTTTAAATAAGCAAATGAGAACAGGATTTGTTTTTGAAAAGCAAGTTCTGGACTATGTTATCATCTTGGTACATATTCAATCTAATCTCCTGTATTTTAGACATCTAAAAGACTGTTTAAACATTGGATTAAGTAGTTTTTAAAATTATTATAAATAAAGGGATTTTACTGATATAAGTTGGCAAAGAGATCTTTAATGGGGTTTTAAGAACCATCCTAATGAACTGTTAGTAATATGGACAGGAAAGTACACTTTCTATGTAGGTCATCTTTTTCTATTTCCAAAAAGACTGATGGTTAATGAAGATCTTGATTGAAGATAATAATAAACAAAATATGTTTTCATGACTAATAATTTCCTAGGATTTGAAGCAGATGACATCATTCTAAGAACAATCTGATGTAGCTGAAATGTGCTGTTTCTGCATCAAAGCCCGTGAGGAGTGCTATTTCTCTGTTTGCCTTAAATCTGACTACTTCATACTTTTATACCTGCTCATAATTAACTAAATGGTTTATGATATGTGCATTTTATCATTAAAATGCCTGAGACTTATATTTTCCACAAGAAAATGTTTTGTAAAACACTTTTCTGTATCATAAAGTAAAAATTAACTCTGACTGCATTTCTGAAATGTGGCATTTTCTTTAATGTAATTAATACAGCAAAACTTACCTCACATAGCAAATATTTTCTTTTGGAATTAAATCATTCCCTGATGTAAGTTTTACTATAGTCACATTTTCCATAGAGCTTAATTAATCTTAATTTTGGAAAGACTACTTAAGATGGTTATTTACATTAAGGATGGATGGATGTACTACACACACATGTACAAATACATCATTTTAATAGATGTCTATCTTCAGGAAGAGGTACATGGATTAGTCAGATTGGAGAACTATTTTGCAGACAAGGATATATATATATATATAGAACTCTTCTGAGATTACATCACAAAACACATGCTTTATTCACCAAGTAAAATATACTCTGTTTATCAACTTACCAAGGCACTCAGTGCCAGAAGAGCTGGACTGAAAGCCTTCATTACACTCACATCTATAGCTCCCAATAGTGTTAACACAACGCCCATTTTCACAGATTCCTGGTTTGGTCCTGCATTCATTTTCATCTTTAGAAAAACAAATAATATGAGTCATGAATAGACTATGAAGTTTATAATTTACATTTATCTTCTAATGGTTTATATCTTGCTTAAAACGTCTTCATCAAAATACTAATATGATAGAATACTAATTTATTACATTTAAATTTATAGTGTTACATTAAAAATATAACATTACATTTAAATTTATCATATTTAAATTTACCTCATCCTTCCAAGACGGGTTCTAGGTTAACAAAGTGTTCCCCCCACCCTCAGCCGCTTTCTCTTTCTCTCTTCCTCTTTTCAGGGAAGAGGTGATGCTTGATGGAAAATTGGAAAAGTGGCTCCCAAAAGGATTACTGACCAGGAGAAAGAACTTTGGGAAAGAAGATACCAAGTAATGTGACATGAGAGAGAAGCTGAGGGCAGAGCAGTGGCAGGTGTTAGGGAGAGGCGGAGAGCAGGGTGAAGGGCACTCAGGCCAGGGATAAAGGACAAGCTCCTTCACTGACTTGAGTGAAACTCACAGGAGCCATGCAGGGTGTTAGGGCAGCCAGAGGAAGAAGGAATTTAGATAGTACTGCTCTTTTGGTTTCTGACAAATAAATATATCAGAACAAAACTGTTGCATTAAAATTCCCACATCTTTGCTTGTGTTTATTTGACATTTTGTAAATTTTGTTTGAGGTATGTTTCAAATCAATGTTGTCAGAGGCATGAGAGCTCACGACAAATCCCTTTGATGAATCTCTCCTTTCATCTTTATGCTTTTAATCTTTAATTTATTAATATTTATTTTGCATGCACTTGCTTTTTATCAACATTTGCCTTGGATATCTTGTTCCACCCCTTTATTTTCCATCTAGCTCACATTTTGATTTGGTACATTTTTTTGTAAAAAGTACCAAGCTGCACTTTTAAAAGAATATTTAAAAGTACATTTGCCTTTTAACCAGAAATTTAAACTATTTCTATCTATGGTGATTACTGATATGTTTGGAGTCTTGTCATTTTATACTGTTTCATATTTACCAGGCTACTTGTCCCCTTCTCTCAATATTTCTTAGATCAGTCTAATTTTTTCTCTGCCCTATGTCATGCCCAACTCATGTCTAGAAGTTGTAATCTTCTATTCTTCCAGCGGTAGCCATGAGACAACTTCAACACACACTGATAATGAACATTTTTCTATTAACATCAGGAAGTATCTGTTTCAATAGCTTCTGCCTATAGCAAGTACCCTTGGCATGAGTTTACTCCTTTCTTTCTCTCCTGCGCTTCCTGCCATGCTGACGCGGTCTAGAAAGTTTGATTTGTTATACTTCTTTTATGGAACACCAGCATTTATTTAAACCATATAATCAGGGTTACTGGTTTCTTGGCTTATCATTGCTTCCTCTAGAATTAACTTTTAAAAATATATTGGAGGATACAGTTTGGATATAAGATATAGAGGGTATGTGGGTGATAAGTATGCTAAAACACATTTCTGACAATGTGATATTTTTGTTTTATCACTAGATTGAATGTAAAGTTTTAGTTCAAAATTACTTTTCCCTTAGAATGCCTTGAAAATATTGCTGCTCCAGTGTTTTCTTTTCTTTTTTTAAATTTTAATATCTTTAATTCTTACATGCGTTCCCAAACATGAACCCCCTCCCACCTCCCTCCCCATAACATCTCTCTGGGTCATCCCCATGCACCAGCCTGGAGTATTACTCAGCAGTAAAAAAGAATTCATTTGAATCAGTTCTGATGAGATGGATGAAACTGGAGCCGATTATACAGAGTGAAGTAAGCCAGAAAGAAAAACACCAATACAGTATACTAACACATATATATGGAATTTAGGAAGATGGCAATGACGACCCTGTATGCAAGACAGGGAAAGAGACACAGATGTGTATAACGGACCTTTGGACTCAGAGGGAGAGGGAGAGGGTGGGATGATTTGGGAGAATGACATTCTAACATGTATACTATCATGTGAGAATTGAATCGCCAGTCTATGTCCAGTGTTTTCTTTTACCCACTGTTAACTGCCACTTGTAGGAAACCTGGTTTTGCTCCCTGGGAAGCTTTAAGAATTCTCACTTTGCTCCTAGTGTTCTGACACTGTTTTTTATTGTTAAAGGCATTTTTTTTCTTTTAGGAAACTTTCTGCATAAATTTTAAAGTATGTACAAAAGTATTAAACTAAGTTATGGATTTAAAAAATTGTATAGTGTTTCTTGTTTCTAGAATATGAGGGTTTAAGTCTGTCTTCTTGATCTAATCCTATCCTAATGTTGTTTTATCTTTATTTTGATTAGCATTTCAGCTGTCCGCTTTGAATTCACAGTGCATAACAGAAACGTATCTAAAAAGATCTGATTGCTACAAATCTTACATTTATTTCCTTTCTTTTTAAAAAATTTTTCCTAACAATGCAAACAAATCTGGGAAAATTTCTCTTGAGCGTTAAGATTTTCCAAGTTGCTATAGAAATCAATTAATAATAGAAAAGATTAATAATATTTTACCTTCTGCATATTGTATTAGGAACTTAACAGATTCTTGTAGTTTTTGATCTCTTTGGCTATTTGCACAGAAAACAATACACCATATTTTCCACTGTGATAACTAAAATTCATATGTTTCTGACTTGGGGTAGGAGTGTTAAGCAAGCAGCCATCATCCCGTACAGCCTTACCTACACAGCCTTCTCCATCAGGCCTGCGGGTCATCCCAGGTGGGCAGATGCACATGAAGGTGCCAATCAGATTCTTGCACATCATGCCCCTAGATTCACAGTCATGTAGCCCTTCAGCACATTCATCCAGGTCTAGAAAATATTTTCAATAGGAAAAACAGAAAAATAAGACAAATTCATGAACAGGCTATCATTGTGCATTTTGAAGTCATACTTTTGGTCTTCTGGCTCTTAAAATGTAATCTTATGCAACAGAGAAAGGAGGAGCCCAGTCTCAACTGTTGGCTATGTTTTAGAGTTATAAAAATTTCAGCACTGGTCCTCAAGATAAGAAGTTTAGGGAAGGGCTATCTTTGCTTTAGTAGGAGCTCAAGAATGTGACATCTTTATGTTTGACTTGACTGGACAGACTATGAAGTATCTTGTTATCTAGATACGGAAATCTACCAGCAATGCTGTAAAGAATACATTTCTGCACAGCTCTACAAGAAGACAGCTGAGAGCTACAAAATCATTAAAATATATTTACGGCATCACAAATAATGAGCTGACTCCTTCCTGGTCTGGGGCCTTACCTTTGCACATCTTCTGGTCTTCCCTGAGGGCATAGCCAATTGGGCACGTGCATTCATAGGACCCGAAGGTGTTCATGCAGCGGAAAGCACACAGCAGTGGGTTCTGGGCACACTCATTGATATCTGGTCAAGGAAACAGACAGGTATGCACTCAGCCTAGAGTACTAACTACTCGCTTAGAAAAACATTGATGTATTTATTTGGCAGTCACACAGAAAGTAATAGGATAACAGAACTTCCATTTCTGGTAAGGAGAACTGGGCACCTAACTCACCCTCCAACAAATAACAACTATAAACTCTGACATAAATATAAAAACAACACCTGAAGTGGTTTCTAGGAGTTCATTAAAACTCAGTAAACATCTGGCAAGGTAGAGGTGCTCAGTTTTTTTCTCCTGCGGATCGTATCAGTGCTGGCACAGTAACATCTGGGAGCTAAATCTCCAATGGGAACTCTCTGAGCTTCTGTCCCGAGAAATCAGGGGAGGGAGCCTTGGGGCAACCAAGGCTGCTGAAAAGTGTGGAGGAATCCCAGAAATAAGGGCTAAAGGGGGAGAAATACCTTTTTCATTTTTTGGTATAAACTCAGCACAAGTTGCTGACTTAACTATGCCATGTGTGGGCCAAAATCAAAGAAGGTAGCCACTAAGGTTTAAAGAGAAGAATTTCAATGTGAACCACTGTCTTCCACAGGCCTGACAGTCCACTTTATGTAAATTAACTGCCTGCTAAGACAAAGGCATCAATATTCTCTGAAATAATGTAACTGATTTCAGAAGATATCAGTCACAATACCCAGCACATAATCCAAAATTAACCAACAGACTGAGGAACCAGGAAAATGTGACCTCATCTCAAGGGAAAAAATAAGCAATAGATGCCAATTCTGAGAGGGCGGAGATGCTGAATTATCAGACAAGGGTTACAGAGTAGCTTTTGTAACTATGCGCCTTGTGGTAAAGGAAAATATGTTTGTGATGAATACAATCATCAGTAGAACATAAGAACAATATAAACAAAAGCTGAGACATTAGAAACTCTTTCTATATCAAGAAGAAATAATAGTAAAGCATCACTTGCCTTCACAGTTCATCATGGGCCCTGGCTCGAAACCCTCATTGCAGTTGCATTCGAAACTCCCGATAACATTGGTGCACGTCCCATTTCCACACGGGTTGCCAATTGAACATTCATCAGTATCTGAAAAAGAATAAGAAAGTGACACAAATGTGGAGGTTTTAGTTTAACTAAAGTAAGCCCAGGAAAATCCATCTGGCCCTCACACGTGTCCCAGACCTGTGCGGGACACACATGACTCCTGCATCCCCCACCCCCTGCTTGGTCATGGCTGGCCAGCCTTTATGCAGGGCAGAGAACCCCGAGGGTCAAGTGTGAAATGCTCTGAACTTTCAGACAGCTGTGCTTGCCCTAAAAAAAAAAAAACAAATCACAAACCCAGGGAGGTATGTGATCTTCTGCTACAAGAGCAGAAGTGGAAAGTCATAAAGTAAAATAGACTTCTTTCCCAGTCAGTGGTTTTGGCAGCTGTAAAGCTCTAGACACATCAGAGTTTGTGTATCTGGTTGAAGGCAGAGATTGGGCAACTCACTTCATCTTCAAATAAACCCATGCTGCTGGAAAATGTAGAATGGAAGAAGAAAAAGCAGTTATGGCTACTTATCTTGGCTTTGTAAATCCCACTGCCACCCAGAGTGCCTGAGAGACCTTTTGCTGAATATAAGAAAGAAAAAACCGTAAAAGTATGAAATGTGGCACTAACTCAGCACTTACCCACACAGCGCACTCCAGTGTAATCAAGGTTGTAACCCATTGGACATTCACAGCGAAAAGACCCATCTGTGTTGATACACTGACCATTTGAACAAATGCCTGGGCTCTCAAGACATTCATTAACATCTAAAATACAGAATCATCCATGAACTTTCTTATGTAAAAAGATATGCCAAAACTGCATGTATCTATTCAAAAGAGGCTTAAAAGTGTTAAAACATATGAGCATTTCTTTCATCAGAGAAACGTGTATTTCATATGCCACAACATAGTCTTACGATGTAGTGCATATGATATACAATAAATATCATATACGTGCATTAAATGCAATACAATATATGTTATACCGTAAAAACAGCATGATTATAAAACAAATGTACAATATTGTATTTATGTAAGACTATAAAAATAAAATGTATCAAACCACACCTTCACGGGTATCATGAAGACTAGGAACAGTTCCGTGGCCATAGGGACACAAATCCTGGAATGCCACTACACAGAAAAAGACAAATTCCTGATTATCAGAGAGTCACAACCATCAGATAACTTAAGAACTGATTAATGATATACATAAAATTAGACTTATTTTTCCTCTACAAAGCTATTTTTAGTAAGAGTCTTTGTTTTTGCAATTTACTTCAAAAGCAACACTGAGCATATTTAGAGAAGGTCACCTGAGCTTGGGGTGGCCGCCTATGGGTACCACTCAGTGTCATTCTGTCTGCTTGCTCATTTAATTCTGGGCAGCCAAAGAGCCATATTCACTCCAGTATTCTTGCCTGGAGAATTCCAAGGACACAGAAGAGCCTGGTGCAATACAGTCTACAGAGTCGCAAAGAGTCGGACATAACTGAGCAACTAACAGAGCATTCTCTGCCCATTACACACAGAAGCCACCTCTGACCTAGAGACCAGGCCAGTTCTGAGCCTACTGGGAACAATCGTACTGTTCAGCTATGCTAATAAAATCTGTGAGGCTCGTCGTCTCTTCTCACAAATGGCTACTGTGCTGACTCAGCCTCCCAGAATTTGATATAAGATTCTGGGAGCTGCAGCCTGTGATACAATACCCATGTGGGACTCCTGCAGCAAGCTGGAATGTGATTTTCACCCCTTCCTTGGATCTACTGCCCTTCACCCTTCAAATTTATTCCTTTCAAAGCAAGTAATACTAACATTGGGGGAAGCAATGAAATAATGGGGTAACATCCTGCATTTACACATTCTGAATATGAAAGCTGAAAGAAGTTCCTAACTATGGAGCTCACTGAACCATGAAGGTCTGTGAGTGAGGGGATACTTTCATCTTCAAAACATTTATAAGTTACATGGTCCCACTAGAGTTCTGCTAGACAGTCCAAAACTAGTACAAAGTTGCTTTTTTATTTCACTGCTCTTACCTTCATCATCTTTGGGACACAGCTCACAGGGGTCCCCCCAGCCCTCTCCTGGCATCTTACTACAGCAGCATTTTGCCTTTGTGGTGTTGAAAGCTTTGGGTACAGAACACTTTCCATTTTCAAAGTTTGTGAAACAGAAGCTCTGGCGAGTATCTAATCAAGAAAGCAAACATCACAGACCTCCTTACTGGTCATTTAAAAAGATGGAATAATTTACACATAATTCTGTTACTGACAGAACATTTCTCACGGGTTGAACATGTGATGCAGATTATATTCGCAGTTAAAAGATAGGCCTGGAAATTCTTAATTGCTGATGTCATTTGCCAGTTTAAGTTGACCACTCTATAAGATTGCATTTAATTATATATCTTAATAATGTGCTTCGGAAATTTGAGAAATTATGCTCAATGTTAAAATGATATCTATGTCTTCTTTACTCACTGTTACTTTACAGCCTAACAAAATAAACCTACGTAGCTTGCAGTAAGTTACGCCGTATCAGAAGCAACTCCTCACCAATGTATAGAAAAATCTATGCCTCTAACAAAATGAAAATGATGAAATAAGACAACCATTTTTCTTTTAGTATGGAATTTTTAAAAAAAATGTAGAAACAGAGCGAATTAAAAACTGTCCAGTGCGTGTACACTCGGGACCTTATGCTTTAAACTTACAGATAAGAATCTATCAGAGACATATATTGTTAGCGACAAGCACTGCATCATGGCTTCCTGCCTAGCTCTGAAGTTTGAGGGCTGATGATGACAGAGAAATCATTTCAAAACTTACCGAAGCACCTCCGTCCATTATCAGACAATACAAATCCGGGGGGACAGATACACTGGAAGCCCCCAGGAGTATTGGTGCAGGAACCAAAAAGACAGATGTTGGGGTCTTCATCACACTCGTTTATATCTGTAGATCAGCAAGATAATTTACGGATTTAATCAAATCAATACACTGCTTAATATCTGAAAACAACTTGTCCACCTCGTACAGTTCACTAGCCATTGGATATTCAATGTGAAACAATATATTAAATTGTCTATATGATTAATTATCTTTAAAATAAACTGTAATTGCTTCAAAAGTCAAAGGTTATATCCAGTTTCAATGATCGATATGACGCAGACTGCTAAGTCGGTCTCCAGTTCTCCGGACTTGACTCCTAGGAGGTGTCTGTATGTCTGCCTGCAGGCCTGAGGGGACCACGTCCATGTCTCAGGGGCATTGCATCTTCAGCACTGGTCCTCTTCTCTGATGCCCCTTGCCCTCAGCAATCCACACTGGGGAGCTGGAGTCACATTCTTTCCTCTCCTTAATTGTTCAACTTTTATAACCAAGCAATATGTGGACTCCTCACTTACATTCAAACTCAGCATCAATTGCCACCTTGATCATCACCTCTCCCAACTAGACTGCTGCACTGCCTTCTCCCCTCTCCACACCACCACCAGGGTTTGCTTTCTAAAACACGTCCCTATTTGAGAATCTGTGCCTACAGAACCAGGGAGCTTAGACTTGCGATGAGAATTTTATCATTTCCACCTTACCCCAGAATGATTCCTTGAAACAGACAAGGATTCCTTACCAGTGATATCTGGCCCCTTTTCACTGGACGCGCTTATTTAATGGGTGATTATAACTAAATGAATAAACACTACATGATTCCAGGCACATTAGAACCTAAGTTCCACGAGGACATCATGTGTCTCTCTAGATCACTGCTGCACTCTCAGCATGGGTCTAGCTCAGGGCCTGGCACATACTGCGTTCTCAGCTTACACTGGCGGAATTTTAGTGAGTGAGTCATATCACTTCCTTGCTAAAAGAACCTGCACTGCTCTGAGCCACCTGCAGGACCAAGAGCCATCTTGTGAGCTGGCCACCGATGCCCCTTACCACACTCGTTCTGCCTCTGTTTTCAAGCTGCCTCTCTGTTCCACTTCCCTTTTTGATCAGTCAACGTATCAAACTCAGGGACACCTCACATGTCGCCAATCCTTATGCGAGGCTTCCTGACCCACTCTCCTTTCACCACCACCATCATTATTCACAGCCTCCTACTGTGACCTACATCCTGAACAGACCCCAGTGCAGTGTCTGTCGCACTGGATTGTAAGGGCAGCTTTACAACACGGAGTGATTTACAAAATCTCTTAGGCAGTAAGTGATTTACAAAATCTGTTAGGCAGTAGGTTACCTTACTTACTGGCAGAAGCCGCATTTTTGTATTTCCAGCTTCTAAAACATGCTGCGTGTCCACAGTAATGTCCATGGAATGTCAGGATGGATGTGTGTGTGCGTGTGTGTGCGTGTGTGTGTGTGCACGCGCGCGCACAGAGTTCATGGTAGGAAGCATTTCATCTAGAAAAACTGGTAGAAGAGAGTCTAGGCTGAAAGACATAGTCTTACAGTGAAGTAAGTTAATTGAAAACACACTTTTAAGACATGTGAAGTAGTGGTGGGTGTTTATCAGTGGATAAAGAAAATAAGATACTCCCAAGGTTAAAAAACATCTAATTGAATCATAGATTGTTTTTTTCACTAAGATAAAAGGTAGCCAAGTCTTTCTGATACAAAGAGACACACGTATTTTTATTTCTCTCCTAATGGCTCACACACTGCTATTATGCCTATTCCATAAAGAGATGGATCACAGAGATGATGAAGAGTAAGTATCAACAAGGAAGATGAAAGAAAAGATCTTAAACTCTTCAAGAAAGTTTTTGTTAAGATGCTTCCAGTGTTATTATTTTTAAATATTAAAAACACTAGAAAATCTTACAATGAACTATACAAATCAGACAAAAATGGGGAAAAGATATAAACACCAAATTAGAATGACTAAGGATACCCATTATTTGTAATTATATGATCTGAAAAATAATTAATTTACTATGTAAACTGTTTCCTTAGGTTCTGTCTATAAAGGTCCCTTAAATGTGAACAAAAGAGCTATACAGAATTTAAGAAACTGAGTAATTCAAAGGTAAAAATCTCTCAGCAATCATTTCATGTTAGAAGAATCACACTAAGATGCTGGTGCTTCTGAATTTCAACAAGACTGTTAAAAATAATTTGTACAAAAGTGAAATAAAGTAACTGTAAAAAGGTCAGTCTTCATCATGCCCCCCAGGCAATTCTGGGACTCACTTTTGATGTGGTTACAAGATTTCTTGTACGCTGGGAGGGTTTCCACAGAGAAACATCTGTTATGACAAATGGATTAATATTTTCTGTTTTGACATGCGGCTTTCCCAAGGAAAAAAAAAGTCTCAACAGCATTGTCAAGATTTTCTGCTTCACATTTCTAGGACTCTAGACACCTTTAATAGCTGTTTTAAAATTGGTTGCCAAAGATTACAATTTTTGTAGACACTCTTTAAATTCGGTAGAAGGTCTCTATTGACATTTGGAAAAAAGATTAGAGTGCACTGAAAATTCTTTGACTAGTATAAGATTTCTGTTAATGAAAAAATCCCACATCTTCAAATTCTTTATTCCCACCATTCCACCTTCCAATCATTTCTGATGGTTCAATAAAACAGACGTAGGCAGCTAGGCGTTTAACTCCCTGGGTGAGCATGCTTACAGTGGTTTAGATTTAACATATATCCACAGAGTCTGTACCGGCTCTCATTATCCTAAACGGTTCACGGACTCAAACACCAGCCTTACCGATGCAGTTCTCGCTTTTTACTTCATACCCTGGGGGACAGATACATCTGAAAGACCCCTCCAAATTCTGACAGGTGCCAGGAGAACAAGAGCCGGGCAGGGCAACACACTCATTAGTATCTTTAAAGAGAAACAAGAAAAAAAAAAATGACTTACAGATGACATCATTGCTGCCAAATGACAGTAACATGAATTCAACTCAAGCCCTCTGATCTGCCAGGTCACTATGAGGAAATACGCCCTCGGGGATTTTTGACACACTGAGGATTACTCATTTGGCAAGAGGCTAATTTTCCTTTGTCTGCTTTAACTGAGACACAGATAGCCTCTAGCTCTGTCCCAATCAAAACACTGCATACAATTCCAAATCTTTGGTTTATACCTTTTACCAAAACTTCCCATGAAACTTATCTTGGTCCATGTACTCAGATGACCAAATGAAATGCAAATGAGTCCCAAAGTTGGTGGTGCTGAGGGTGGGGGGAGTCACATCATTATTTTACAGAACAAAACAACACAAAGACTTTATTTTATTGTTTGTTGTTTCAATACTTACCTATACAGTTCTTGCCATCTGGGGTAAGTTCATAACCTTCATTACATAAACACTTGAAGGAGCCAACTTCATTAAAACACCGTCCGTTTCTACACACCTGACCAAAAAAGGAACTGCACTCATCTATGTCTGTAAGTAAATAAAGAGTTAGCTTTTCAGAGAGCTCTCTTACATATATTTTGTATCACAAGTCACAACTTAAAAAACATATTTATTGGTAGACATTTACAAAAACGCTACATTACAGTCCCTCATCAACAGAGAAAAATGTCTTATATCATAAGTATCAGGTGACTAATAATGTCACATAGACCTCTCCTGTTGGTTTAAGCTTTCCATTCTTTCCAACCAAAAATAGCTCTTTTCTTGGATATAAGAGGACACATGGATTTAACTGGATTGTCCAGTTTGTAGAGAACTGTATCTGGAGATAAACTGACTGTATTCAAAGGACAAATAACAAAGCATATAAAATATAGAAAAATCAATTTTATGAAAAACACTCTAGAATTGCTGCCATGTTTTGCTTACAAAAAACAGAATCTGAAAAAAAATGTTCTTAACTGTTCGGTTTTCAGTTAAGCTTAGGGATGAATAATTTTTTGTTTGTTTACAGATTATACTTCAATCAGAGCCATATCTGTATCTTTCCTTCTCCTCAGCTGTATAAAGGGTCTGAGAAACTATAGACAACAGGGTGGTAGTTGAATAAAATATTCAATCAGGTCTGAATTTTTCACAGTTGAAGAATTTTGAAAAACAAGGAAAATTAAGGAATATATATTGGAATAAAATAGGAGGTGGGTTTGACTGGTGATGGTTCCATAACAGCAGGAAGCCTGAGTTACTTTCACATTAACTCATGGGATTCTGTGAATTAAGCGATATTATGTTGGAAAGCACCACTATAGAGTCTGTGTGCTGGGCTTAGTCGCTCAGTCGTGTTCTGACTCTTTGTGTCCCCATGGACTGTAGCCCACCAGGCTCCTCCGTCCATGGGATTCTCCAGGCAAGAATACTGGAGTGGGTCGCCATGCCCTCCTCCAGGGACTCTTTCCAACCCAGGGATCTAACCAAGGTCTTCTGCATTACAGATGGATTCTTTACCATCTGACCTACCAGGAAAGCACTATAGAGTCTGGCACATGGTAAATGAAATATCATTAATGCTTTTTGTTGTATCTTTTACTAACTTCTCCACCAACTACAGGATCTTCTTCCTCCTCCTCCAGTCACTTTCAATTTTTATTTCAATCACTGTCTGTTAGAGGCAAAGACTAAAATTCTGTTTCATGTAGAGAAGACAGTTTTATTTTCCACTGAGAATTTACAGTCCTTCACAGAGATTAAATAGGCTTCTGAGGCTGGTTCAGAAACCTAGTCACCACGCTTTCTTCCTCTGGGAAAAGGCAACCCTGGCTTCAAGAGCTGATTGAAAAGAGTTTTAAGACATAATATGTTACTAAGTTGGAGACTGTCTGTGTTTGAATATAAATCAAGAATGGATTATATGAAATACTTATAATAAACCTGAAACCGTAAGAGGTCTGCCTTTGATACCACCTAAGTGGTAAAAATAACCCCAAACCATAAATCAGTCCCAACAGTTTACTATGATCTGCATAGCCTTTACCCTTGAATCGATTTGACTGATGTAAGTACTAAACCCAGCAGACTGTCTCGTGATTCAGTTCAGTTCAGTTCAGTTCACTTTAGTCGCTCAGTCGTGTCCCGACTCTTTGCGACCCCATGAATCGCAGCACACCAGGCCTCCCTGTCCATCACCAACTCCTGGAGTTCACTCAGACTCACGTCCATCAAGTCGGTGATGCCATCCAGCCGTCTCATCCTCTGTCGTCCCCTTCTCCTCCTGCCCCCAATCCCTCCCAGCATCAGGCTCTTTTCCAATGAGTCAACTCTTTGCATCAGGTGGCCAAAGTACTGGAGTTTCAGCTTTAGCATCAGTCCTTCCAATGAATACCCAGGACTGATCTCCTTTAGGATGGACTGGTTGGACCTCTTTGCAGTCCAAGGGACTCTCAAGAGTCTTCTCCAACACCACAGTTCAAAAGCATCAATTCTTCGATGCTTAGCTTTCTTCACAGTCCAACACTCACATCCATACATGACCACTGGAAAAACCATAGTCTTGACTAGAAGGACCTTTGTTGGCAAAGTAATATCTCTGCTTTTTAATATGCTATCTAGGTTGGTCATAACTTTCCTTCCAAGGAGTAAGCGTCTTTTAATTTCATGGCTACAAAAGCAATCTTGAGAAAGAAGAATGGAACTGGAGGAATCAACTTGCCTGACTTCAGGCTCTACTACAAAGCCACAGTCATCAAGACAGTATGGTACTGGCACAAAGACAGACATATAGATCAATGGAACAAAATAGAAAGCCCAGAGATAAATCCACACACATATGGACACCTTATCTTTGACAAAGGAGGCAAGAATATACAATGGAGTAAAGACAATCTCTTTAACAAGTGGTGCTGGGAAAACTGGTCAACCACTTGTAAAAGAATGAAACTAGATCACTTCCTAACACCGCACACAAAAATAAACTCAAAATGGATTAAAGATCTAAATGTAAGATCAGAAACTATAAAACTCCTAGAGGACAACATAGGCAAAACACTCTCAGACATAAATCACAGCAGGATCCTCTATGATCCACCTCCCAGAATTCTGGAAATAAAAGCAAAAATGAACAAATGGGATCTAATTAAAATTAAAAGCTTCTGCACAACAAAGGAAAATATAAGCAAGGTGAAAAGACAGCCTTCTGAATGGGAGAAAATAATAGCAAATGAAGCAACTGACAAACAACTAATCTCAAAAATATACAAGCAACTTATGCAGCTCAATTCCAGAAAAATAAACGACCCAATCAAAAAATGGGCCAAAGAACTAAATAGACATTTCTCCAAAGAAGACATACGGATGGCTAACAAACACATGAAAAGATGCTCAACATCACTCATTATTAGAGAAATGCAAATCAAAACCACAATGAGGTACCACTTCACACCAGTCAGAATGGCTGCGATCCAAAAATTTGCAAGCAATAAATGCTGGAGAGGGTGTGGAGAAAGGGAACCCTCCTACACTGTTGGTGGGAATACAAACTAGTACAGCCACTTTGGAGAACAGTGTGGAGATTCCTTAAAAAATTGCAAATAGAACTACCTTATGACCCAGCAATCCCACTGCTGGGCATACACACCGAGGAAACCAGAATGGAAAGAGACACATGTACCCCAATGTTCATCGCAGCACTGTTTATAATAGCCAGGACATGGAAACAACCTAGATGTCCATCAGCAGATGAATGGATAAGAAAGCTGTGGTACATATACACAATGGAGTATTACTCAGCCGTTAAAAAGAATTCATTTGAATCAGTTCTGATGAGATGGATGAAACTGGAGCCGATTATACAGAGTGAAGTAAGCCAGAAAGAAAAACACCAATACAGTATACTAACACATATATATGGAATTTAGGAAGATGGCAATGACGACCCTGTATGCGAGACAGGGAAAGAGACACAGATGTGTGTAACAGACTTTTGGACTCAGAGGGAGAGGGAGAGGGTGGGATGATTTGGGAGAATGACATTCTAACATGTATACTATCACGTAAGAATTGAATCGCCCGCCAGTCTATGTCTGACGCAGGATGCAGCATGCTTGGGGCTGGTGCATGGGGATGTCCCAGAGAGATGTTCTGGGGAGGGAGGTGGGAGGGGGGTTCATGTTTGGGAACGCATGTAAGAATTAAAGATTTTAAAATTTAAAAAATAAAAAACTAAAAAAAGAAAAAAAAATTTCATGGCCACAGTCACCATCTGCAGTGATTTGGGATTACTGGAGGCAATACTGTGACTTCAGTTAACCAGAAGTTAGTCAACGATATTACATATCTTGTGGCACATGCTCGCAATTTGAATAATAAAAATGTATTCATTCTTTGCCTTTATTCTGTGTTTAGGATATTCTGTAGACATGAAAGGGAAGCAGTAAAGCACTGAGTACTTACCCATGCAATCATTATTATGAGTGAGTGCAAAGCCTGGGTAGCAGAGACAGTTATAGGATCCGACGGTGTTTTTACAAGTTCCATTTCCACATGGATGCCGCTCACACTCATCAACATCTACGAAGAAACATTGGCTCAAAGGAGTTCAGTTTTTAACCAGAAAAATGTAGCTTATTAAACTTTTAGATTTTTTTTTTTAAACTACTGGCTTACTTAGATTTTTCTCATTTAATACTAAGAACCCACATTTATTTAAGGAAAGTAAGTATGAGGTAGAGAAAACTCAAAGGTAGAAAATTATTAAGAAAAATTGGCACTTAATAACTTACAGCAACATATAAGATTCAGAAAAGAACCGGACTAACAAGCAAGCGAGATTAGCCTACATTTCCTTAGTGAGTTTTTTTTAATGAATAAGTTTGCTTGTCAATTATGAGCAAATAAATCTTTTGAAACACTGAAACAATTTGTTCTATTAAGCATTATAAATGCTTCCTCAGAAATTTTCATATCTTAATTTGATCAGCACAACAAAGGTAAACTTTAACTTCCTAAATTTTATGAATCAGTAGACTCTAAATTGAAGAAGTCTATTAGAGTTCAATGTGATTAGCCTTCAAAAACATGGAATTAATATTTAGAAAGGTCACAGACATATAAAGGGGGAGACTCCCTAGACTATGAATTCCAGGCTGCTAAAACTCTTCCATTGTGAAAAAAAAGGGGGCTATTATTGTTCCTTTGGAAAGAAGCTTTGTTTAAGAGAGATATTACCAAGGAGTCTAGCTGATTTTCATCATGGGTGAATTGTTAAAACTGAGGACAGATTTTCTCCATATGAATTTCTGAATCATAAATACCGCATATACATATATATATTTTTTTAGCAAATCATATCCTCTTTCTCAGAGAGAGCAGCCAGGAGAAACGTATAAGCAAGACATCTCAGACGGTTCATGCAAATAGGGCCACATTCTCCATGTGTCCTTTGTACAAGCGTTCCCTAAAGAACTTTTCCTGCGACCACGGAAGATGTCTGCAGGGGATCTCTTAGGAGGCACTGGAAGAATGGAGACATTCTCCAGGGGGTGCTCGTGTACAGATATGCCATGCTGCTGCTGCTGCTAAGTCGCATCAGTTGTGTCCGACTCTGTGCGACCCCATAGATGGCAGCCCACCAGGCTCCCCCGTCCCTGGGATTCTCCAGGCAAGAGCACTGGAGTGGGCTGCCATTTCCTCCTCCAACGCATGAAAGTGAAAAGTGAAAGTGAAGTCGCTCAGTCGTGTCTGACTCTTCGTGACCCCGTGCCATAAAGGAAACTAATTCTGCCATTCTGCTGTACCAAAGTCTGTACCATTCAAAAAGATAGTGTATCTCGAACACCAAAAGAGTAGATGTACAACTTCAGCTCGTTCTCCATCGAGAAGTGCTAATTAGAAATAGTCAACTTTTAAATTTAATTTTCCTCCCGCAAGTGCAGAGTGCTTCAGTGGATGTGAGCCAGTGGCTGACATCAGTTTAAGGAGTTAAGCTGAGCTCCAAGGTGAGTTCCGAAGTTAAGCTGAGTTCCAAAAGCCCCTCTGCTTTCGAAATCTTACATCAGCTCAGCAAGTACTTACTGAACACAATTATTGCTTAACTAACCATCACATTAGCTACTGTACTGGAGCTTTTCAAAGTTTCACCATCTTTGCTTCTAAAAACTGTTTTTAAGAGTTGAAACAGCCAAGCAAGCAGATATATCTCATAGGTTCAGTGATTTGGGCGAAAGCAGCATATGTACATATGTGTGTATGCGTTCATTTCAAACACTGTCACCCTTACTACTGCCTTGCATTCTAGCATTCCAAAAGGCTTTTCTGAGTGGAACTGTGCCTGTGTGCTAAGTTGCTTGAGTCATGCCCAACTCTTTGTGACCCTATGAACTGTGGCCTGCCAGGCTCCTCTGTCCATGGGGATTCTCCAGGCAAGAACCCTGGAGTTGGCTGCCATACCCTCCCTTCAGGGGATCTTCCTGACCCAGGGATCAAACCTGCGTCTCTTATATCTCCTGCCTCGAGAAGCGGGTTCTTTACCACTAGCACCACCTGGGAGGCACTGTGAGTGGAAACAAAGAAGGGTAAATGGAGAGCCAGTACCATGGTGATTTCCAGGTAACACTGTCTGAAAGCTCAGGTTAATAAGCATGTGAAAGCCATCTGGGAAGAAAGCTGTGACCGCTAAACCCAAGAACACATTGTGGCGCGTCCTGCTTACAAATTTTACATTGATTAAAACCATAAATAGTTTCACATAGCTCATTTTTTGTTAAGACTGTTTCTGACAGAGACAGGGTAGTTACTTGTGGCGGGTGACCGAATGGTAATCGCTTCTGGAGTCTTAGCTCCATGACACGCCCTGGAAATACTGTTTCCCTGCTTACCCATGCACATCGTCTGGTCCTGAGAAGCCTTAAAACCATTGTGGCAGATGCACTGGTAACTTCCTTGCAAATCCACACACAGGCCATGACTGCACACATTAGGAATTTCTAAACACTCGTTGCGATCTAACACAAAAAAATAAAACACATGTTACACGTATCTGATCTTTATTAAGATTCCTTCATTTTTTTTCCCACAGGCATTGTTTCTATAGCCTGCTAGTAATTATTACAGATAGGCTGAAAACGAACCATAACAAGAGTGGAATAAAAATAAGGCAAGGCTTTAAAGTATACAAGCCTCTTTTTAAAAAATTTTTAAATCACCCAATCTTTTTACACGTTGATTGGTATATCTCAAGGACATTATTTTATTTTAGTTTCAATTCTAGGAAAAATCCATTGAGAGACTTCTTTCCCTAACAAAAGAATCTAAAAGATATGGTAAAATAGATTCAAAATGAATGAATAGATTTACTTGGAAAATCTCGAAATTATATTTGAAAATAGCTTTTTTTTGATAGGAGAGCATAGGCAGGTTTTAGTGCAGAAACTAAGTATACAGAATGTGCTCAAAGTAGTGAAAGTGTTGGTCACTCAGCTGCATCCGACTCTTTGCAATTTCATGGACTGTAGCCCGCCAGGCTTTTCTGTCCATGGAATTCTCCAGGCAAGAATACTGGAGTGGGTTGCCATTCCCTCCTCCAAGGGATCCTCCCTATCTAGAGATTGAACCCAGGTCTCCTGCATTGCAGGCGGATTCTTTACCATCTGAGCTACCACAGAGGCCTACAACGGTGTTCAGTATCAAAGGATGAGTCATTCTCTTCTTACCTACACAGGCTCCGTTGGGTGAAAGTTTGAAACCTGCAGCGCACTCGCACCGGTAGCTGCCTGGACTGTTGATGCAGTCTGCATTTCGCTGGCACAGGTTATCGCCGTTGCTGCACTCATCGATATCTGAAAGAGCAACAATTCCATTTTCAAATTCATTATGGCATCAGTGTTACATTCACTTAATCAATTTGGTGATCAACTCCTAAATGCTGTAGTAGAAACAGTAAGTCAGAAAACTTCTAAAAACCGGTTATGTCTGCCGAACTTTCCTGGATAAGGTCACTTATTGCTCAGATTACCTTCGCAGACCAGCAGCAGGTCATTGTAGCTGAATCCCGTAGGGCATTCACAGCGGAAACTGCCAATTTGGTTAATGCACACACCATTTGCACAAATGCCTGGAATCTCTTTACATTCATCAATGTCTGCAATTGAACAGATTTAATCAAATATATGGCTTTGCTTAACGTATTTATCATAAAACACTGAATAATGGTAAACACACTCAGTCTCAAAAATCAATCCTATACTGGTATGAGTGATTTTGTGGTTTATGAAAGCATATAGACTACAAAATATTATTTCCTTTGAACAGTAATGAAAGAATGGAAGTAGCTGATCAAATATATACCAAGTGATACTAGTGTCAATAGAGCAAATGAACTTTCTAGGGAATCAAGCTTCCTCTTAAGTTACATGTCAGGCTTACCTAATTGCTATTACTCATTTGATAAAGTCAACTGTATTTTCCTAATTTTATGTCCTTTGTTATCTGTGCATTGATAATGGACATTAACAATTATATTGTTCATTTAATCTTTGAGGAAGAAAAGTAGCCTGTGCAAGAGAAAGCACATTCAGAAGAAAGAAATGTATGTAATTAATAATTCTGCAAATTCATAAGTAGATAGGGAGAAGAATACTGTGAAAATACATACAAAACTTAAACATACACCATGAAAACAGACAATAAAGGTTAATAAAATAAAGTGGATTACTTAGAATCATGTATTGATAATATAATATTCATAATGAGAAAAACTAAAGCTTTAGCTTATATGTATGAAATCTTGAGGTAGTCACATAACTATGATATCATAACTCAATCACCAGGCTAGCAACCCACTCCAGGCTGATGGACTAATCCCACTATTAATACTTGGTTATCTGTAAACATGCTACTCTTTCTTGTCTAACTATATCAGATCCAAATCCAGAGTATTATCTTTTATGATACTTTAAACTTAAAAAACACTGAACAAATTTTTACAAAATGCTACATATATGTATTAAAAGAAACATAATCTAGAAAAACTCACCAACAGCTTTTCCAGTGTGAATGTCAAAGGTGAATCCAGGAATATTTCCACATATGGTTTTAAAGTCAGCTTTAAAATATAAACAAAGCAAATACACTCTTAAAATTGTCATACTCCTTCAAAATAACACTTTTTATAGTATTACTTTGACAAATATATTTTATATTATTCACAACAAGACACTTTAATTCAATTATATTTATTTGACTACAATATCAGTTTTTGCATGGAGTGAATGAATCTAAGCATTCTTTTATCATTATCATTATTGCTGTTCTTATCATCATTAAACATTTTACTGCTCGGATACTAGAAAATAAGTAAATCATTATGAGTTCAAAATATCTACTTAAGGCATTTAAGCTCGTTTTATTTTGATACGCAGGGCTTTGAAAATGATCCAACTTATGTAAATTGAAAAACTAGGTTAGTGTACAAATTTAAAAAGGAATTAGAATTGCACAAAGGCATAGGCATGCAAAGATAATTTTGTAGTGGTGAAACATGTTCACAATGAGTAATGAATGAGCCACGACTTTTATCTTTTTTAACATAAACGTCTGTTTGTTGGAATGTGAAATTTGAGGCATCAAAAACAATGTCTCATGGAATAAAACAGAGACTATGAGAGTCACTCAGAGAAGGCAATGGCACGCCACTCCAGTACTCTTGCCTGGAAAATCCCATGGACGGAGGAGCCTGGTGGGCTGCAGTCCCTGGGGTTGCTAAGAGTCGGACATGACTGAGCGACTTCATTTTCACTTTTCACTTTCATGCACTGGAGAAGGAAATGGCAACCCACTCCAGTGTTCTTGCCTGGAGAATCCCAGGGACGGGGGAGCCTGGTGGGCTGCCGTCTATGGGGTCGCACAGAGTTGGACACGACTGAAGCGGCTTAGCAGCAGCAGCAGCAGCATGAGAGTCACTACTACACGTAATTCACCAAACTAACAGGACGTTTTAGGAATTCGAATTTTTAAGTAGCATAAGTCTTTGAGTGCCCACTGCCACACACAGGAATAAAACTCTTGAAACTAGTATCAGGTAATATACAGAAAACTATACTCTAAGTGCCATCTGAGAGTCCAGATTGTTAAGTGGGGAAAACACAATCCCTTCAATAAACAGTGCTGGGAAAACTGATAGCCACTTGCCTAAGGCTGCAACTGGCCACTTTCTGACACCATATAAAAAAATAAAACTCTGAACAGATTGGAGACTTAAATGTGAGACTGAAAACCATAAAACTCCTAGTAGAAAACATAAGCAGGATGCTCTCCAACATTGGTCTTTGCAATCTTTTTTTGAATCTTTCTCTTCAGGCAAGGGAAAAAAAAATAAAAATAAATAAATTGGACTATATCAAACTAAAAAGCTTTTGCACAGTGAAGGAAACCATCTATAGAAGGAAAAGGCAATATACTGAATAGAATGAGATGTCTGCAAATGATATATCCAATGGGGTTAATGTCAAAATATAAAGAATACTCACAACTCAATATAAAAAATGCAAATAATCCAGTTAAAAATGGGCAGACCACTTGAATAGACATTTTTCTAAGGAAAACACCCAGATGGCCAACAGACACATGAAAAGATGCTCAACATCACCGATTATCAGTGAAATGTAAATGAGGTGTCACCTCATACCTGTCAGAATGGCTGTTATCAAAAAGATCACAAATAACAAGTGCTGGTGAAGGTGAGCAGAAATGGCAACTCTTGTGTACTATTGGTAGGAATGTAAATTGGTACCATCACTATGGAAAACAGCATGGAGGTTTCTCACAAAATTAAAATAAAACTGCCATAGTTTGGCAATTCCATCTCTGAGCATCTATCTGAAGAAAACAAAACACTAATTCAAAAATACATATACATTCCTATGTTTTCTGTAGCATTATTTACAAGGGCCAAGATACGGAAGTAACCTAAGTGCCCGCTGATGTGCAAACAGATAAACAAGATGGTATATTGTATGTGTGCGTGTATATATATATTATTACTCAGCCATGTTGTTGAAATCTTGCCGCTTTCAACAACATAGATCAATCTAGAGGGTATTTTGCTAAGTGAGGTAAGTGAGACCAAGAAAGACGAGCAATGTATGATTTCACTTATACATGGAATCTAAAAAGCAGAACGAATAAACAAACAAAACAGAAATAAGAATCTCTGTTATAAAGAAAAGCCTGGTGCCTGCCAGAAGGGAGGGGCGTAGGGGGTAGGGCAAAAATAGATGTGAGGGATTAAGAGGTACATATTTCCAGCTATAATATAAATAAGTCACAGCAAAGTAATGTTCAGCATAAGGAATATAGTCAATAAAATTGTGCGAGGACGTATGGTTACTAGACTTATCGTGGAGATAAATCCATAATGTGTATAAATGTCAAACCACTGTGCTTTAATCCTGAAAGTAATACAATATTATTTATCAATTATACTTCAATACAAAAGAGAAAATCCATTTGCCCATTGAATTTGAGCCACTGAAAACGGCCCTATATATCACTTTCCCGTGTCTCTCTTTAATTTCATTTCATCATGTTAAATGAAATATTTTAATAACTGTACCCTAAATAATACTGTATTTGGTAACAAATGCATAACCATTGTTTCTTATTTGTCCTATCGGTTCAACTGTTAGTATCTACAGCTATTAAGAGTGACCACTTTTCAGGTCATAAAAGAACCTGAGTGGGCAACAATTTTAAGATGATTCTGTTGCTCTTGTCTCCATTACCTTTCAGTTTTTCTTTCAAGAGAGTCTGTGTCTGGAAAAAAATTTTACTGTGTAAAGACCAGTTCTCTTTACTGTCTAAAAATTTCATGTAAGTTTGAGGGAATGGATGTATAAGGAGAACTCTGATACCATGTTGCTTTTACATAAAGTTTGCTCTTCAAATCCTTTTTTTTTTTTTTTTGCATGTTTTCCAAGACCAAACTTAATGAGCACGTTGGAATTTAAATAATCACAATTTATCAAAATGACACCTTCTAAGTGTAACACATTGACACAAATAGATTCTCAATAAATACTTCTTTTATGAAGAGAAGTGTAGTTAAAGCAGCATGTTTAAACGGACTGGTGTTATAAAATTTTAACTCTTCAGCAATGGGGCTTATTTTCAGGATCTAGACTTTACTCAAGAGACATCTCAGAAATCAGTGTTTGGACCTTAAAGAGGACTGGCTGCCTGAGAAACCAAGCACACGAATTCCTGGATCTTTTCAGAACTATGTCTGCGTTTCGCACCTGTGTTTTCACTCTAGTGTTACATGCCTCCCCGTGTCACTGACCTGGCTGCCTGCAGAGGCAGGTGCTGCATGCTTACCTGTTCCTGGTGTTGGGCACGGTTCACAAGGTTTGTTCCAGGCTTTGCCCACATTGTATGTGCAGCAGCACATCCTCTTTGTCACATTAAAAGGCAACTCATTCTCACAAGTGGTTCCATTATAGCTCCGGTAGCAGAAGCTTTTTCTCATGTCTACATAGAGAAAAACAAAAATGCCAACCCATCCTGCCAGCCAGCAGCTACTAATAAACCCCATACACCTGGAGACACTAAAATGCCTCGACTAACTCTGAAAATTTTCATGGTCATGTGGAAGTATCTTAAAATAATTCTTTAAGTTGAACACAAGTCATTTTTAGTTAAGCGTCTTTCCTGTTTTTAAGTAAGGGATTTTACTTTTAATTCTCTTGGGGGGACAAAGTTAATAGATATTTCTCTATTCAAATGCATTTAATTTAAAAAGCATTACATATTAGATTTTGAATGTTCTCTTATTTGTAAAACAATGTTCAATTTATATGAATGGAAAATAAAAGTATTTAAGAATATATAATTACAACATTTGTTGAAATTTTCTACCTCAGACTCATGCTTTATAACATGTAATTATGTAGCCAAAATATATTAAAAATCTGATACACAGCCATAAGTTTATAAGACTTTGAAATACTTTACTATTCATAGAGATTTAACTTCCAAACTTTCTGAATAATTATGACACGTTTGCCTCCTACATAACTGATGGCCAGGAAGCCAGCAACAGTGACCTCATCAACTTCCGAGCTTTACCTACCCATGCAGTTGTGGCCTCCATTGACCTGCATGTATTCAGGTGGGCAAATGCAGGTGTAATTGCCCAGGGTGTTGTAGCAGGTCCCAGGCCCACACACACCAGGATGTGCAAAACACTCATCGATATCTATGGGATGCGAGAATATCCATTAATTAGTAAATATTTTCCCCATGAATTTACGGGACTTAAACAACTGAACAAAGCATATGGCTGAGTCCCTCAATTTTAATTTTTATAGAATTCATCTTACTTTTTATTAAATTTAGAATTTAAAGCAATTACATAGGAAACACCCCCAACATGCATTTATGTCACATACAATATGCCCTTCTTCAAAAAAATAAAAATCTAACATTTAAAAATAAAGGTGATCAAAATAAATTAATCCAAAGTGGCAAAAAAATAACTTCAATGGTGCCTATATTTTTAAACTGAAATTTCATACTCTTCAGATGGAATTGCTTTAAAGCTACTTTCCTCTTACGTCACTGAAATCAAATTTTAGTGCCAGTTTTAAATTGAAGGCACTTAGAAATGCCTTTTTCTTTATAGCTCCTTTCAAATTAACACCCGTTCAGAGATTCTAGAAGTAGCACAGTTTCTGGTTATTCTCCTTATTAAAGCATATTTCTTCCAGATGCGCTTATCTAAAATGTTCCAATAGAAAAGTTATAATGGAAATAATTACACTACTTGTTTAATGTTTATTTTTAGAAGCATTCATTCATTCATTCCATAAATAAATACTGAGATTCTACTGTAAGCTAGAACTTATAGCTATAGAGATGAATTGGATGTGCCCCTTGCTTCAAGACGCTCCCAGTCTAGTGGGAAGACCAGGCCCCTCAGGGATGATTACACTGCCACATGAGAAGTGGGGGATGGAACCAAGAAAGGCATCTGCATAACCTTTGAACTGTTTCATATGCTGTTGTTCAACATTAAAAAGTTACTGAAAGTATTAACCTAATGGTCCCACTCAAACATACATATTTTTCTATATAAAATATAAAGTTAAAATATGAGTTAATAACTTATATTGAATGCTTTCATACTATTTCAGCTCTCTCCCTCTATCATCAACCCATTTACTCAGAGAACAATAATAGTAAATTGCTGCAAATAATCTGTAAATTAATTTAGCTATCATCATACAGGGCTTCCCTGGTGGCTCAGATAGTAAAGAATCTGCCTGCAAGGCAGGAGAACCAGGTTCAGTTACTGGGTCAAGAAGAACCTTTGGAGGAGGGCATGGCAGCCCACTCCAGTATTCTTGTCTGGTGAATCCCCGTGGACAGAGGAGTCTGGTCGGCCACAGTCGATGGGGTCACAAAGAGTCAGACACAGCTGAAGTGACTTGGCATGCATGCATCATTATACAACTTAGAAGCACTGACCGAAAAGAAAAAAAACTGTGAACCAGTCTCCTCATATCCCTTGATAAACCTTGAAGATGGACTCTTTTCTCCAGACCTGACCAGTAATTTTATTTTAAATAGCACTAATAACTTTTAGGTATGAATTCATCTCACCTTCACAGATGCGCGTTTCCTCGCTGAGGTAGTAGCCTTGAGGGCACTCACACTGGAAGCTACCGAAAGTGTTAATACAGTTTCCACCCTGGCAGAGTCCTGGTAACTCCTGGCATTCATCAATATCTGCAAAAAGGGAGACAGCTCAGATACTATCATGAAAGACGAGAGCCACTCTGAGGGCTTTCAGTTGTGTGGTACTGTAAGACCTGCAGACGTCCATGCGTCCAAGAGAATGCACACTTAACACAGGAGGTTTATTGTGATCATGAATTCCCCCGGCTTAGTCATGGAACTCTGCTATAATCTGAAAAGAGCAATACCTAAATCTAACAATGGTGAAAGTTGGGGATAATTATAAAAAGAGCTTCCCTGCAGAACAATCACACACAACTGCAATGGATCAAGTCTTTCTGACTTATGGATGATTTTTCAGCAAACTGGCAACTGTCTACCTGTAATTTTGCAAAATTATCTTGTCTGGACTGTTCTAACTTTTCTACCAGCTTTTCTCTAAAGTAAGCTCTTGTTTAAATCTGGTGCCATCAGAGGTCTACTCACCTTCTAAGATGATTGTAATGGGGTTAGGTCTGAAGCCTTCACCTCCAGGACACAAAGTGTAATATTCAGCTACAAAATGAGGGAAAGAAAAAGAAATTTGATCACCTGTGTGCAAGTGGCTGAGACAATGAATTAGCACTTAACAACTGCCAAGCTCAAAGCACATATCCTAAAGGGTGTATCTGTGTTTTCCTAGGTGCCTTTTCAAACAGTATCCTTAAAAGTATATTAACATTCTACTTGAAATAAGATCATTACTTCATAAATTGCAAAGTAAAATAACAAAACCCATTTGTTTTTAATTAAAGAAAAAACTACCTTCAGAAAATTTATATCAACAACTTTTTTAGGCTAGTAAAATGAAAACTCAAAGATTCAACAATGTTGAGTTTCACCTATGCTCATATCAGGACACACATTTCCATTTAAGATATAACCTGGCTGGACTTGAGGAATACAACGCATCTATGAACCTCAACTAAAACAACTCTGGAAAAGAAGCAGGAATGGCCTTTATCTGTGATACCAGGGAGAACTGATATTATCATCCTTCATAGTGGATTGTGGTTAAAAATTGTTTTCTCTTTTCATCATATCAAGAAAAACAAGAAGAGAGGAATTCAGATTCCTTTTATATGAAGGTTTCTTGGCTGGTTTTAGCATAATCACTGAAAGTAGTCCCGATTCAAAGTTTGGACTCTCACTTCCTCCCCTGTCCCCAGCACCAGAAGAATTCGGCAGCTAGTCTTCAGCTCCCAGAGGGTCCCTGTCCTCTTCCTCAGCTTCATACTCACTGCTATTGACAGGGGGGCAGGTCTCGCAGGGGTTCCCCCAGGCCTTCCCCAGAGAGCAGCAGCAGGAGGAGCGGCTGACGCCCACCCCAATCTCAGTGTTGCAGGACAGGCTCCCGTCGCCCCGAGGACCAAACTTCAGGTAGCAGTTGCCCACGCGGTTGTCTGCGGAGCAACACGGGAGTTTACAATGGACCTTGCAGTAGTAAGAATGTCATTTTGGAGAACGGTCACTTAAACGATGAAATTCAAATTCTGTACATTAACTCCCTGCACAAAATCATCACTTGCTTTACAGTTTTTCCAAGTTGTAGGAATTAAATCAATTACAATAATTTCCCGTGTTTAGACATCCATATAGTTCATGGGCTAAAGAGAGTAAGCAATTACTCACCTGGGACATTCTGGACCTTTAATAAAATGAATGCAAAAAAAATGTTTCCTAATAATCAATCAGTCTATATCATGAGTTTATCAACAAAGGAAATGAAATCCAGTATCAGTTAAAGCAATGTATCCTATTACAGAAAATGGTGATAATGCAACCTCCTTCCTCTCCTTCCCATAATCTCTATTCTCCTAAAGTTTCGTTTCAATTTGCACATCAAGCTTTGCAAATTTTGGAAGAGTCAGTCTGTAACAAGTTTAGAAAGGATATTTAAGAGAATAAGTGACTCTCAAACTTCTTCTTGTATCTATGAGTACCATCTAGATCACCTCATTAGTTCCATCACCCTAAACATGATCAAATTTGTGGTTCCATCTTTCACCTCTCCCCTGAACTCCAGATCCTTCTTCCAAGTGCCTAGCATTTTATTTCTCCTCTTAGGTATCTAAGCAGAGAAGATAATGGCAACCCACTCCAGTACTCTTGCCTGGAAAATCCCATGGTCGGAGGAGCCTGGGTAGGCTGCAGTCCATGGAGTCGCTAAGAGTCGGACACAACTGACCGACTTCACTTTCACGCTTTGGAGAAGGAAATAGCAACCCACTCCAGTATTCTTGCTTGGAGAATCCCAGGGACGGGGAAGCCTGGTAAGCAGCCGTCTATGGGGTTGCACAGAGTCGGACACGACTGAAGCGGCTTAGCAGCAGTAGCAGCAGCAAGTATCTAAGAGCTATTTTAAAGTTACCGTGTCTAAAGTCAAACACTTGATACTCTTGCCTCCACATAAAAAACCTGCTCCAATCCTCTCCCAGGCTTTTTTTGCATTTTCAATAAACAGAAAACTCATTTTTTAAAACTGCTCAGGCTCTAAACTTTGGAGTCAAACTTTGACTCCTTATTCAATCCAGTTCATAAGATCTGTCATCACTACCTTCAAAATACACCTGGAATCTGATGACTTACCACTGCTTACCACTTACAACATCACTGCAACCTGACTGAGTTCAAGCCACCGTCACCCCTCACCTGGACTACTGCAACCATTTCTAAGTCATCTCCTGACCCACCTACAGTCTATTTTTCCTACCATAGCTTCCTTCAGAAGCATTACCTGGGGTCAGGCCACTTCCCATGGCGTCCCATCTCAAATCAGAGTACAAGCCAAAGTTCTTTACAGTCTACCAAGGAGTCTTCATCTCCAGCTGCACATTATAACCACTTGGGCTGCTTTTCATTCTTTCACTTTCTTTTCTCAATTCTTTTAAGTTTTATTTTTGTTGCCGAATCTCAGGTGCTGACAGAAGTGCTAACTCAAGGTTCTGCTCTTACTAGGCTTGTATTCATTCATTCTCCCTTTCTTTCCTCCCTACCACTCTTTCCCTTTTATCCCTGCTCTCCATCTCCTTCCTCTTCCCCTACTCAAACATTTCAAAGTGCTTAATATTACTTTTTATGGTCTGTGCTGTTGCAACACTTGTATTTTGGGTTTTTTTTTTTTTTGTGCACATTTTAAATTTCTGTGAATGGTATTTTGTCATTTGCCTCATTCTATCTTTATAACATACTGTCAAGTCCACAGTGCCCAACTGCCGTTCTTTTTTAATCAACCCATTCTCCAAAACTGGTTTCTAAATTCTTGCCACCACAAATAACGAGGCACTGAACATGTTTCCTTATGTTTCTGGATGGGCCTGTGATGATATTACTTTCTTTGATATAAAGAGCCTCAAGAGGAACTGCTGGTTCTCCTCTTAGGAAAAACAGTCACTGTTATCTGCCATCTGCATCCAACAAACCTTTTTACTTTTCATATTTGTAAGTAATTTTGAAAATAATTTGCAGAAGAAAAAAGCACAAACAACCTTATTAAAATTTTTAATGGGAATTTAATAACTAACAAATTTTATTCCATATTTTCTTGGTTTTGAAGAAATATATACCTATATAAATATAGGTTTTTCTCATACCTACAGGAAGACAAGTTTTTCTTATACCTATAGAAATACAGGTTTTTTCCCCTTGGTTTTGAAGAATTATATAACTAATGGTATAAATACCATTAATTGCTTGCCTTGTCAACTGTCATGCATGAACCTGAAACATATTCATTTTGTAAAACTGAGTCCACATTTCAAAGGCATCTGTCCTGGTCAATACATGGGACAGGTAGCCAGACAATTTGGGGACACTGCTTCAGCTCTGCCATTTGCAAGCTCTGCGACCTTAAAACAAGTGACTGCACCTCTAGGGCCGTGGTTCCCAAGTCTGTGAGAGGAGGATGTGGGACTAGATGTCTCAAAAATTCCTGTTTCAAAATATGACCTGGAAGATTAGCAGAATAATAGTGACCATGTATTTTGGCAATCTAGTTTACTTAAGGTAAAGGAGTACTACTTTAAGTTAACTGTAGCAAATGCCCATATTACAGTTCATTATCAAGAGAGTAGAGGTATTTAACTCTATGCGCTTCTATCTGTTGGTTTTATATTGCTTTTACTTACCAACACACCCCACACCGGTGGGGTTCAGCTGGAAATCGGGTGGACAGTTACACTCATAGCGACCGGGAGTGTTGACACACAAGCCGTTCACACAGTTTATTGGATCTGCACACTCATCAATATCTAGGAAAAACATTTAGAATGCCCACATCAACATCTTTACTTTCCTTGTGCATACTGCTGTTTCGAAGGATTTGGTGGAAATTCTGAACGTCAGTAGACTAAAACTCTTTAGGAGGGACTCAGTACAATGAAATCCTTGTATACACCTAGAGCAGTTTCCATATATCAATCAGACAGTATTCATGATGGTATCATTTAATATCTTTAATAAATAAATAAAGAAATAATATTGAAATGTTGCAATTCTGAAGGAAACCATGCTATCATTTCTTGCTTGAATTAAACTTAAATATATGTATAACTGTACACATATGTGGACATCATAAATATATACAGAGATATTTTACTAATTTCATGTTGAATATTTAAAATTAAGCTGTTTACAATAAATCAATCTCACAGTTAGAAATAAATGTATCAGAATGTAATTTCCTTTTTCAAAAAAAAAATGCATAACCTGAAGCATAGCAGGCTAAGCAGAAATTTGGGGAACTTTTATGTCTAGCACAAAGCGTTCTTTTCAATTAATAAGAATACAATTCAGCCCTTAACTGGCCATACCTGTACAGTTCCCTCCTGTTCTGTCCAATTCATAACCATCATCACAGATACAATGAAACATTCCAGGCAAATTATTACATGTTCCAAAGACACAAATATTTTGGAAGGAGCATTCATCAATATCTGGAGATTAAAAAAAATAGTAATCTCTTGATTATAAAGATTTCAACTTACTGGATGACATTAATAAATTATTCCATCTCCTCAGACGTTTTTATGGAGCAAAAAATTTTCTTTTACTTTGACCAGGGATGTCATGTAAACAGCAACCAACTAACATTCAGATGGAGCAGAGACAAAAGGATATTATTTCATTTTATTGACAGTATTTTAACTGTCTTGGGTTGTAAATTACTTAAGAAAAAATGGGCCTGGGGCTTAAACATTTTTTTTTTAATTAAGTACAAACATGCGAAGGGAATAAGATTATAAAAAATGAAAAATAAAAATAAATTCAAAGATTGCAATAATGAAAACTTCAGATGTTTTAGAAATATCTACAACATGTAAAATATATAACATTTTAAATATGAAATGTATTTTTTAAATTATTTAAGTTTAACTTATTTAAACTTTTTTATTCTGTAATCTGACCTGTTTTAATAAGGTCAGTTATAAAGAGGAAAAGAATTTTTTCCCCAGTAGTGTGTAATAAGATCATCATTGCCCCACATTCCTTCAATTTCATTAAAACATCTCTGTTGGCCTGAAGTCATAAATTTAGGTTATAAAGTCTTCCATGAAGCTTTAACTCAAAATAAATGAGAAGTTATTACTCCTCATTCATATGAAAATGAAGGCATATGTATGCCTGTCCAGCTGTAGAAATAATCTGTATTTTTACTCATAGGAAGAGGATGGACATTTTTGTACACAAATAACCTCATATTCTGAGAATGCAGACCAGGCATGCCATTTCAGGCGAGACTAGACAAGACATTCTAAAATGCTGTCTCAAGACAGTTGTATCTTAAGTATAAAAGGGTCTTTCATGATAGCTAAAATAAAGCATTTCAATTATCTTATATTTAAAGTATGATTCAAACTGTGTTTAGAAGTTCAACTGAGATGCAAGTTGTCTTTACTTGTGTTGGGTCAATAAAGTTATTCTTTTTACATAAATGGGTAAAGACTCATTAAGTTAGTTTATAACTGAGTTGCATTAAGCTGTAAATGTAAATGTAATTGTATTATCAGCCCTATGTGTATGCATTTTACTTTTAAATGAATTTTATTACAAATAACTTCCACTGGAATGATGAAAAAGTGTGAAATAAGGTTTTTTAAAAGAATATGTCTTCTTTTTATAAAATTGATGCATATTCAGAAATTTGAACAATATAGAAAAGTATTGATAAGAAACAGAAAAGATAGGAAACAACACAGAAAATAAGACAGCAAAAACAAAAATCACTCAAAAATGCTTCTATCCAGACTTATCATAATTGGATGAACAATATTCCCAAAACTGATATTTCTCAATGCATATTCAGAGAGAGTGAACCATTTTCAAGCATCAAATCAATTTTTCATTATGTCAGTAGCTTCTGAAATACTAACATAAAGAATTGATGAAAAATACTAAAACCTTGTCACCTTTTGGCTTTATGTTAAATTCAAATGATTTTAAGATAGTAAAATTTTAAGACAGTAGATTCTAATGATGATTAAAATTAGCATGAATATATATATGCTTCCAACTCATTTTTATTATTCGTATTATTCTCACTTTTTAAATGCTCATGCCATTTACCATAATCTCTAAAGAATTTAGTACTAATTCTTTAAAATCAATAATGTTTTTATTGTCACTTCCTCAATTACTGCTTCCCCCCTCCCCATTTATATTTCTTGATTGGTTGTTTCACTGCTGATAAGTTGTGTTGTTTTCTTCCACCAAGACAAGAAAGGAGAGCCCATACGTGCTTGCTTTCTGAATTATTTCACATGTCAGAATATGTCCATTGTCTATATGATTAACTAACTCTGAGGTATAATATTCTTGTCACATGTGTTCTTATAACTGGGAGGCCAGTATTCTAGTGTGTATTTGGTTGTCCTGTTCAAGGCTTGCCTTCTCTATCTGGAGTTTGAAGAATCTCTATGACTTAAGCCGACAAATACAATAAAGCTTACAATTTGTCTTATGATTTACCCCTTCCTGTATATTCAGTTCTTTCTTCTATTTTAGAAAAATGTTTAGTTGTTCAATATGTTTTTCCATTCAGCTTTTAGGAACTCTTCACTTCAGAAACACCCATTATACTTAAGCTTACGGCCTTTGTCTTTTCTTAATTTATTTCCCCCTCTTTTTTCACTGTAATTTATCTCATTGGTAATTACATTTTCATCTCCTCTCTTCTTTGCTGTGTCTATTTAATAGTTCTCTTATTTTCCTCGATTGGCCCGTGTTTTTCCTTTGTTTCCCCTGATTCTGCAATGTCTTTTCTGTTCTTATAATTACTTTGAACTTGTGCAATCACATTTTTATTACGATTATCTATGGTACAACATACCTACATGGAATCTGCCCTTGTTCCTTGACTAATTTTCTTCTACTCTGAACTGATTATTTATGTTTTTTGTATGTTCTTCTTTTGTTGTTATTTCCATAGAAATAACAGCATAGTAGCTGTTGTTTCAGTTTACTTACACTTTACTTGGTCAGCTCTTTTGAGAGTTTTTATATACAGTTGGTGCTTGAACAACATAGGTTTGAACTGCATGTGTCTATTTAAACATGGCTTTTTTTTCACAGTAGTAAATATTGCAGCGTATGTAGTACACTATCTGAGGTTGGTTAAATATGTGGATCCATGAAAACAGAGGAACGGGGAACACCAAGGGCCGACTACAAGTTGTACACGATTGCCCACCGAGCTGAGGGTAGGCGTTACCAGCCCCCACATTATTCAAAGGTCAACTGTACTCCCATACAGTTTAGATGGAACTTCTTGACATCCTCCCTTCTGTTTTAATCTTGGGATTTCTTTGGAAGATAGCTTGGGGTATGGGTTTCACTAAAGCTTCTGCTCTGTGGCCCAGAGTTTCATAAGGTGGGGGAAGATGAGAAACATGGATGGGAAGACCTCTGCTAGGCTCTGCGTGCTCTTTGTTGATGAACCTGACCCCTGATCTCTCTTCAGACATCATAAGAAATGCTCTGTCTTTGGTTCACTCTACCTGATGGGAGTCCTAACCTGTCCCTGAGGAGGTTCCTACAGGTTTTGTACACTTCCATTTTGGTGAAGAATACTGAGAAATGGCCAACTCTAGCAAACTTTTAAACTCTATAGAAATTAGAGGTAGATGCTGAGTGGACAATGTTGATCAGAGGATTAATTCAGAGGGGCATTAATTTATAGTAAGATGGAAAAATGTCAAGAAACTAAAGTAGTAACTCAGGATAAACTGTCTAGACATGCCAGATCTCATAGAAAAAGAAACAACAAAACAAAGGAGAAACAGGCAGAACCACAGAATTATATTTTGCGGATCTCAAAAGCTGACATCTATCTAACTGGAGCAGAGGGTGAGCTATGTGTGTGCCACTCTCAGACGCCCTGGCAATTGGGATTTCTCTACATGGAAATGACATATTTTGGGAAAGCCAACACAGGAAGGAAGTACAGTAAATAGAAACTATTTAGTATCATCTTGGGGGAGGTTCTGGGAAAAGTTTTAGAAGGGCCTAGGCCACAGATAATGGAGTAGAACTATGAAGGGCAAATGTTGTCTTAAGTATAAAGGATTAATTTTGAAATTTTATGTTGGCAAAAGTCTCTGGATACGGCTAACTTGTTCCTTTTCCCACCAATTCTTGTCTAGCTGACGTGCATAATAAATCATGTAATTCCATGACCATACTGACTCACAGTTTCTACTAACTGGCTTCAATGCTTAGCAAGAAGCAGGACTAAGAAAAAAATAAAGTTCATTCCACAGCTGCTCTGTATAAAATGGTTTAGATTCTGCTCAACCTAGCAGGTCAAAGTAGAAGCACAAATGCTTTCAGTTTCTAGTATTTTCCTAGAGCCTACTACTCATTCTCTTGTTCTGATTCGATCCAAATTGGTAGATATTTATGGAAAATTCCATGATCTTTTACACACACTTTCTCTCTTCAGTGATACTTCTGGTGGTGGGGCAGAGTCAGGCTCTAGTTCAAGCTGCCCCAGACTGTATAATTTTCATTTGGTTGGTGAAGTGTGTGTGTGTGTGTGTGTGTGAGCTGGCATTTACTATTTTTGTTCATTTGACTAGATACTCACGTAGGGAAAGCCTATAATCTGGTTTCATTTAAAAATCTTTGCCTGGCAGCCAGCCTGAGTTATTTTTTTAAGGTTTTTTATGAATCACTAATTTTGTTAAAAACCTTATGGCATATGAATCATTTTCAGTCCTCTCCTTTCTTTATTTACATTTTAATGTACTCTTAAGAACACAGTGATGACCCAAACTCAATGCAATGTGAATTGAGTCTCTAATGTAAAAGAAAATTCAACTTCTTTTACTTGGAAAGATATCACACTAGTTACAAAGTCCCATTTCCAGGAAAGGGGGTGATGTCATAACTTATAGGAAGGAGACATGACTATTCAGCAAAAGGTACAGTTCTTGATGAGTCCCTGAAGAGGACCTCCAGTCCCAGACATGCAGATAGCCGACTCAGGTAAGAAGGTAACGCCACAAATGAGCTACCTAGATTTTGACAAACACATTACATAGCAGTGATTGAGGTACATAATGTATCATATTTTAAAAGCTGAACAGTTTATCCACATGTCATCATTTAGTGATTAAAAACAAAAGAAAAAGTTAAAAAAAAAAAAGAAATAGTTAAAAAAATTTGAATAAGCCAAAGTTCCAACTATTGGCTCTTGGCCAGGAAAACTTCATAAGAGATGAAAGCCGCCTTCATCATTATTCATTCGGCAAAATAATCCATGCTTAAACAAATGACTTTTATATGTGGAGCATGTGCTGTGTATTCTGCTTCCAGGTGGAGCCCGTGCCAGCCCTTTTTGTGGTTTCATTTCTTGCAGTTGATCCCACTTGGAAATGAGTTGGAATCCTGGTGACCCACCTTGGCAGGACCTGCTGTCTGAGGCTGGCGTGAAGCCCATCTCACACTCGCAGCGATATGCGCCTGGGACGTTGAGGCACTGTCCATTCTCACAGAGATTTATGTTTTCTGCACATTCATCAACATCTGTTGAAGGAGCAAATTACATCTCTATTAAGTTCCAAATCTCCTGACACATTTTTTTTTTTTTTTTCTGTTCCATAACTAAACCAATCTCACTGGCCTGAGTTAGTGTTCATTAACATCAAACAATTATCCATACACACCTAAATAAAGGTATATCGCTGGACAGTAAAGCTGTTTAATCTATAACACGCAATGCCATCAGGATAAACAGGAGGAATGAGGTATGAGATGTCTCTCCCATCTGTCTCCGTTCTCTTTAAGGCTAATTTGATGCATCAGTGTTATAGCAACATCATTTAGAGATAGCCAAGAACACTGGAATTAACCTTAAAATGGCATTAACTCATTTGAAAACATTAGAGTTAAAGTGAACAACTCTTTCTTTCATTAATTCAAGCATTTTTAAGTAAAGCAGGGACACTCTATGGGAATGAGGGAAGTTTCTTGCATGCCATTACAATCTCATTAAATTTTAATTACACAAAGAAGAATCTCATTCTTATTTTAATTACACCAATGAGCCTTATTCATAGATCTTAAAGACAATTTATTTGACTCTATCACATGGAAAAAGGGGTTAAGGGCAGAAACTAATGTTTATTGAGGGCCTAACACTTGCCAGGGAGTGCGCGAGTTGCCTGACATGCATGTTTTCGTTTAGTTCACCAACCCTGTGAGGTTTAGGAGAGGAAGGACCCGAGGCTAAGAGTAGCCGAAGGAGCCGCGGGAGTCACAGTAAGCGAATGTGCGGCTGAGCCAGGGTCTGAGTCCAGCTGTGTCTGACTCCAAGGCCAGGCCCTTGCCTTCACACCACAGTGCACAGACATGCTGAGAAAGACGCAGCACCCAAGGTTTAAAAGTAAGAAAGCTTTACAACTGAATACACATGTTTTCTTAAAGAGGCATTAGAGAATTTTAAGTCTGAGTTCTTGACGTAATAATCATAACAAAAAATTATCTTTTAATTTGGGGTTAAATATAAGTACATTAAACTGAGAAACACCTATCTTTCAAGCTGAAAAGTATTGTTCTTTATGTCCAGCAAGATGATTCTAGCCTTTTACATGAATCTAATGAGTGGATGTTTTATCCGCAAAGAATATAATATGAATTTAGTCACATTTACTGAGCTCTTATGATGCATGTTTCTGAGCTCTTTACTGATATCATTCCATTTAATCCTTTCAAAACCATACGATAAACTGAGATTTTTATAAACACAATAAATAACTGTGATTGGGTAGGTCACAGATTTTAAGAAGCTGAATAGTTTTCCCATATGTCGCTCATTCGGTGATATTAAAAAAAAGGGGGAAATAGTATTATTATCATGACTGTCACCATGTCCATTCCAAAATGGGGAAACTAAGGACACACAGGCTAGGTAACTTGCTTAAGGCTACACAGCCAGTAAGCAGCATAGGCAAGGTCTGAATCCAGGTGGTCTGAATCAGAACCTGCCATTGGCCATCGTGTTACTTAATGAATAAAAGGAAATGACAGTCATTAAGACCACATAATAGTAATAAAAGCTATTATTTGTAAAAATTTCCCAGTTTTTGTGTTTAATGTAAGCAAAAATACACATTCACCTACAAGTCAAGTGTAAAAACAGAGGTAGTAATTTCAACCTCCTTTAACCACAGTTTTCTTCCAATGACAAAAACATACACAGTGCTCTGTGAAAATCAGGACCTCACCCACCTGAGCAGGTAAATCCATCTCCAGTGAACCCTTCGGAGCAGGCACATCGGTAGGAGCCTGGGGTATTAACACATTGAGCATTTATGCTGCACTGGTGAGTTCCATTAGAACATTCGTCCAGATCTGCATGTCAAGAGAACACAGCAGTAAAGTTCAGAAATGAAGATGGAATATTTAAACACCCAGAAAGATTTTCATTTATCTTAATTTAAATGTAAAGTGGCCGAATGGAATATGTTTTAGTTCACTGGCAAAGTCAAAGTTCTAATTTTCTAAGATCTCCGATCTATGAGCCAAAACGTTCATGCTACAAACATGGACCAAAATAATTAGTTCAAGTGTTTTTTGAGCTATCTAATCAACTAGGATTATGTTTAAAAGAAAACCAAGGCTAGATTTCCTTCTGATTTCTACTTAGGGTGAATTTTATCATTGGATACTTTATCACTAAAAATGTGGGTAATTTTCAAGATAATACTGAACTTCAGAGCAGGACAATTACCATCAAGTTTTCAAGTTCATTTTATAGATGAGGAAACCAAGATATGATTCTTGACCTCACAGAGCCCCTGGTTTAGTCACGAAGTTCTGTCCGACTTCTTTGTGACCCCATGGACTGTAGCCTGTCAGGCTCCTCTCTCCGTGGAATTTTCCTGGCAAGGATACTGGAGTGGGTTGCCCTTTCCTCCTCCAGGGGATCTTCCCAACCCAGGGATGGAATCCACCTTCCTTGGATCTCCTGAATTGGCAGGCGGATTCTTTACAGACTGAGCTGCCAGGGAAGCTCATGGAGCCCCTAGTCTAATGGAAAAGACACGTGCTAAACACAGAAAATTAAATTAAACACCGTTATACATGTACCATGAAGAAATATGAGGAAATAAGAATAGGAGTCTAACTTGGAATGCAGGAATTAGGAAGGTCCCACTGACAAATTATTTTTAGTTAACTTAGCACCTGAAGGATGAGCAAGAGTTGACCTGCTAAAGAAGAGTAGGGATGGGTCTTCCCTGCAGAGGGAACAGCTCATATAAAGACACTGAGAAGGAAAAGCGCTTGGTGTGACAATAATTAAAGGAGGTCAGAGTGATAAAGCACAATGTAGGAGACTCAGGATAATGAAAGGTGAAGCAGGAGAGACACAAGGGCTTCTAAACCATGTTAAGGAAGCTGTATTTAATCCTGAATTCAATGGGCTAAAATGACAATTATGAAGAAATCAGACCCATGGTTTAAGAAATTGGTCTGGCTGCTATGTGGAGAATGGATTGCAGGAGAACCAGAGGGGGAGGGAGCAAACTCATGAGGAGGTCTTTAGCAACTAACAGAGAGGAGGCGGCTGGGGAGACTGAGCCCAGAACAGCTGCAACAAGGGGAGGGGGATGGAGCTGGAAAGAAACAGCCGGATCTGGTGCCTGGACGTGGTTAAACCCCTTGTATTGAAGGCAGGCTATTTTCCAATAGTTGGCCAAAGTGACAGATGGACAAGAAGCACAAAAAAAGGAGGCTAGAAAAGGCTAGAAAAACAGTAAACAAATAACGGGCATGGGGATATGGCTGAAAAGTCATTGGATTAATGATAGAAAGATGTCCAGACTAGGGTAGGGAGCTAGTGGACTTAATGATGCCATGATGGAATGTTCCTTAGCAACGTTGTTTAGAAACTATGATGGTTCAAATTCTAGTCAGCTACAAACATTTGACAAGTATAAAACAACTGAGTGGATAAGAAAGTACATTCAGATAAACTGATTTGTTTTTAATAAGAGATTTTAAAACCATCACTGAGTCCTCGACGCAGGCTTATCGGGTTTTGATGAGGAATTGTGGGGAGGCCAGTTTCACCTGCTTTGATTGGTATTTTGAATTGAGCTGGATAATTCTTATATGTTGGAACACACTTTATTGTTAAGGCACGTAAAACACTGAGCATACCAAGCAGCAGTATGAATGATACCAAGAGTAAAATCCAGTTCCCTGCCTCACAGCTATAAAGGACTTCCTAGCCTCTGGTCAAGAACCGTAAAACCTGGAGAATGGCAACTGTCTTCCCATTCTCCTTCTAATCTGGCCTCTTGGAATCCAAAACATTTAGGTTTCCCTGGAAGAAGAATTCTATTTCCTATTAAGAAGCTTGCTATCAATCAGTTATTACAGACTTGGGTTATCTGGAAAAGGAAAAAAAAAAAAAAACAAAACCTTTACATCCCCTTCATTTATTTCACTGGGTTTTATATCTTATGATTACCCTAGGAAAAAACTGAAAAAATGTATGAGTCATTTTTCATCCTACAGCTGTTTGGATTTCTGGCTGCACATCAAATAACTTACTGAACAACAACACATTAAAATGCAGATGCCAAGGCATATTGTTGTAATTTGATCACTTATACCAAGGCTAAAGGGAACTCTTGGACAGGAATTATCTTGCAATGAAATACAGCCTTTGATTTTCCAAGAGAATAAATGAAAATAAGAGGCATGTTCCTATTCAAGTATGTGGGTTAACAACTGTGCAAAGAACAGCCTCTAGGAATTTTGTGTCTTAGCAAAGCTTATTTACATTTGCAAACTACTCACCAATACATTTGATGCCATTTCCAACCCAGCCTTCTCTGCAGCTACATTTGAAGCTTCCTGGGACGTTTAGACACGAGGCATGCATGTCACAGTTGTGGGCACCAATTTCACACTCATCCACATCTGAGAAACCGTAGTGAATATGAAGAAGATAAGAGACAACCTAAGTAATTCTACTTTCAAGATATGTCTGTGCAGGCAAAATTTGAAAGCAAACACAGAGAAAATGTTAACCTCATTAATTTTTAATATGTTTATAGACTCCAACAGAACCTGGAAGTGCGTGATCCAAGTCAAACAAGGCCTTCCCTGAAGGAAATCGCCAGCCACAGTATACAAAAATATTCCCTGGAAATGTTATCTGGAAAACGACCAGATGCTTATCAGTATATGTACATAGTGCCTTGTGTATGTTGTGTGTGTACACATATACATATATGAACATGCAGAGTTCTTGCCTTACTTGCTGTTTCCTGGAGGTGTAGGGCTTAAGGAAGGTCTGAGCTACAGTCTAAGTCACCTACCACTTGGCTTGAGCAAAACATACCCACAAGAACCTTGAGCAGTGATGGACATCTGGCACAAAGAACCAACCTTGGGACTTCAACCCCCCTCCCCTCTTTTAAAAGGCTGAAACTATTTAGTAGAGAGAGAGAATAAGAGAGAAAGTGGGTGGAATGAACCAAGAACAAAGGCAGAAAGAGTAAATTTGGGTAGGGAGAAAAGAAGGCAAAAGCTAATGGAAAGAGAGGAGAAAAGAAGAAAGAAAAAGATGAGGGAAAGAAAGGAAGAAAAAGAGTCTAAATGTAAAGTTTAGATTAATTTTCTAAGATCTCCGATCTATGATCGGAGTTAGTTTTAAAAGCACTGCGAAACCCAGCAACAGCTGAGATTCCCCCAGTCTTTTGGTGCTCCTTCTTTACGTATGTCTCCTGATGGGGCAGCAGGTTTATTAAGAAAGTGAACGCTGCCCGAAGAGCACATGAGAACCACGGGGGCCACAGTCTACACCCATCCTCCCACTCTGTGTCCACGCCCGTTCACAGTGAGGTCCGCAGCTCGGTGGCTCAGATCGTGCGCATCTACCACAGAGAAGAACTAAACACATCACATGTGCTCTGGGCCAGTTTCTCATCACATTACTGCTACAACCTGGTGTGGCGAAAGTGCAAGACATTCCAGGGAACAAACGATTTTGCAGGTTAGCCTCCGAAATGCAAGAAGCTGGAACACAGGGCACACGAGCTTGACCCCTACCTGTGCATCCTGTGGTCCCTTTCTTCACCGAATACCCCAGCTGACAGTGGCAGATGAAGGATCCCTTGGTGTTCTCACATTCCCCGAACATGCAGATGTTGGAATTTAAGTCACACTCATTCACGTCTAGAGAATTTTCAACACCATGGTTAATATTTATTCATTCTATAGATTAACTAGCTATTTTTAAAACTGAATAGAATAATATTGAGATATACAAAGAAAATTTCAAATAGAATGTCTAATATCTGCAGGACCCAGTACTGCAGATAAATATTCTGTCTTTAAGGCTTTTCTTTCAAACAATTCTTCTTTTCCACTTTTATACCTTCTAATACAATGGTTTGAATTTTAAAAATAACCAAAAAAGCCTCTTCTTCTTATGTGTATATATGTGTGTGTGCGTACTGTACATAAATATTTACCCTGCTTGCATGATACCCACCAATGCACGTTTTCATGTCCATGGAAGCCATGAAGCCATCATAACACAGACAACGGTACTCTCCAGGAATGTTGGTACACTGCCCACCATCACAGATATCAGGATTATTTTCACATTCATCAATATCTGATGACACAAAATCAACATTAAATGAAAACAAGAATGGCTTTTATTAAGCTCACGTATCCTTTTTTCCATCCAGTTCCACTCAAAATATCTGGAGCCAGATTTGTAAATTAACCAGACACACACATGCACACAAAGTCTGTGTATTTTCCTTCCGTACCTGCGCAAGACCTCCCATCTGGCATCAGGGCATACCCTTCACTGCAGCTACATTCGTAGCTTCCTTCCGCATTAGTGCACTGCGTGTCACAGCCTCCATTCATTATCATGCACTCATCAATATCTGTGAAAACATCACCACCGCGTTACTTGTCAGAGCTACTCCCCACCCTTTTTTTCAAAGAGAGTTTTTCTTTTTAAACAGATAAAGCTTAAATAGTTTCGGATTTTTCTCCCCACCATTCATGCCGATTTATCACTGTACCATTAGTTTTTCTTAGTTCATTTCCTTTTAGACAGTGTTTCATTTGACATTTATTTAGCTCTAGTAACCTATGATTAAATAACTCAGAAACACAATGTAAAATGAAATATATATAGACAGAGATATAGGACGTTTTCTAGGCTAAAAGCAGAGGTTCCTCTGCAAAACCACCAAACCATGGCATCTTAGAGATCTGCCCCCATACTTAAGGTTCACTTTTAGGACGGAGGACCCCCATTGGCGTCACTATATATTCAGTACCAGAAGCATTCCTAGGCTGACTTGAGAAATACAAGCTCCAGATCCACTTGGCGTCCTTACCTGTACAGCCCTGCCGATCTGGCGTGGCCTGGTACCCAGGATTGCAGGAGCACTGATAAGTTCCAATCATGTTTACACATTTCCCATTTCTACACAAATTGTCACTCAGAGAGCATTCATTAATATCTATAAAAAGATACACAGAATTAACGTTTATGAAATCACAACATCATTTTAAACTATCAAGAATATGCTGCATTGGAGCAATGGGCTTTATCATTATCCAAAGGGTTTTATTTACCAATACTTCAGGGGGAAGAGAGATGATTTCCTGGGGAAATTCAAAGCAAATGCTGCAATCTATATTTCTCTTAGTTTTATCTACAACAGCGCTGTCCGGTGGAAGTTTCTATGTTAATGGAACTGTTTCACATCCATGCTGCCCCATGTGTAGCTGTTACTGAGTGCTTGAAACATGGAGAGTAGGACTAAGGAACTGAATTTTTAATGTTATTTAATTTTAATCAAATTTAAATATCCACATGAGGCTAGACTCCATCCACTTAGCACATGCCAGAAATAAAGCTGGATGATACTTAATACATGAATTTGCATGCTCAGCTGGTCCTAACAGGATGGTCACTTGTCTAAATAACATGATGGTTCTGGAGGGAAGACGGCTGGTTCCACAAAACAGACAGGCTGGAAACAGGGCCCTCATTTTTCAAGTTTTCATGGCATTGTGTTTAGTAAGCCTGGACAGGTGGCTTACAGATTATATTGACTGCTTTTAAATAAGCTAACTATCATAAGGTGGGCAGGTATCTTTAAAAAAAACTGAAAAGATCTGTGGAAGAAGCTAGTACTACTAATGCAAAAATAGAAGAACAAGAGAATGGTAGAGAGACACTCCTTAAACATGTTACTTGTCAAACACGATCCAGGAAAAAAATCAGACATAACAAGAAATTCACTTTGAATTCTCAAGATCACGAGGATGATGTGATAGATTTATGTTCATAGTCATGAAATATTTTACTGAACATGCAAAAATACGTATCTTATAAATGTACATTATAACATTGAGGGAAACTTTTTCAGCTATAAAATCCAGTCATAAAAAATATGAAAATTAATTAGCAAAAGAAACAGATCTGAGTCACTAGTATCACAAATATGAATAAATATTCTGTAATTATCTGTGTGAAATACCTTTTTGTACTATTATTAATGTGGAATTTAAAATATTTTAAACCTTTAAATTCACCTTTTTATAATAACTGCAAAATGAAGCAGACTCATAGATACAGAGAACACACTAGTGGTTAGCAGTAGGGAGAAGAAAGAGGGGAGGGGCAAAATAGGGATGGGGTAAAAAAAAAAAGAGTTAACGGGATTATATGAAAGCACATATGCAAAACTTTTAAAAATTGTAAAGCTCTATAAAATTTAAAGACTCTTTCCTTCAGTAAAAAACATTAAAAGTTTAAAAGTAAATAAAATGTCTGGTCTATGATTTAAGATTCACCTAATCATTAGCTCAGTGATATAAATATGGGTTATAAACAGACACGTGTAGACCGGGATGTGTTCAAATGCTTTTATTTGGGAGTGTGGGATCTGTTTTATTTTAAACTGTTTTATTTGCTTACACCTTTGAGAAAGATTTCCTGTAAAGAAAACGTTTCCTGGCTAAAGTTTTAAAGCCTGTGGAATGCTTCAGGACCAGCGGGGGGGTCTTCTCTTATCGCACCTGGTTCCCTGCTGAGCTCAGGGCCAGGAAAGCCTCAGGGCTTCTGTGAGGAGCAGGCCGAAGGGAGCGCATGTGCTCACACCCAGGTGAGCAGATCCTGTGATCGCAGACACAGGGCATAGGGTGGATTCTGGGCACAGGTGTGCTCATAGGCGAACTGTCAGGGAGCAGCCCTTCCAACAGAAGCTGCCGTCCCACCCCAGGCGACCCAGAGGAGGGAACTCCAAGGCCTGACACAGGGCAGGTCCCTTCCAGAATGCTTGTAACAAAAAAGAGGGGAGCAGGGGTAATGCCATTCATCTGAGTGTATCACCAAAGCATTCTCTAAAGACACACAGCCTGATCCCAGACGTGTGGACTCTGAACTCCCAAACTGTAATCAGCTAGGTTTTCACTAGAAAAACCTCTGATCTTTATGATCTTTCCAGGTTGAACTGGGAGGGTTTATGTGCTGAGGAGACAAACGTACCCACACAGTCCTCACGTGATGGCGACAGCTCGTGTCCCAGTGGGCAGTCACACTGAAAGCTGCCCTCAGTGTTCACACAGGTGCCACCCCTACAAAGGAGAGGGTTACGTTCACATTCGTCAATGTCTGAAAGGTAAAAACGTGAGAGCCATTAAAGAACTCTGAGGAAAAGCTGTTCAGGACACAGACTGGGAGAAAGGTTCATTATCTGAGTCATGGTGATTCAAATGGAGGAGCTGGGTTAACGCAAGATGGGATCAGGTTCTCCTCACTTTCTCTATGATTAGCAGATTTAAGTATCACGTTCTCCTTTGAAAGACAGTGAGCTCTCAAGGCACTTACTTGCATGAAATGACCAGCCTCACAAGAGGTAAAAATAAACAGTGCCTGCTTTCCATCAGTCTAAACTCCAGACATCATATGTCTCTATCTCTCATCAAGGTGATAGAAAAATCTTAGACTGATCACTTTGTATATCCCATGAGGGGAGTCCTAAAAGTTGCTAAACATGAAACACTGGGCTAAAAGGTGGGCAATGCCAAGAGCTTGTGTAATGTCAGGAAAAGAACATGGGATTCTCATAACAATCAATAAATTTTTAGGGTCAACACCAACGCCATACATTTTAAGTGAACTCCTGCTCAGTAGTTACTCTGTGGTGATTTCAGATTCTATAAATAAACAGAACTCAGTCTCAATATCTCACTACCATTAAGGCGCCAAGAGGCTGGGGCTCCCTAAGAGTTAGAGAGGAGCAGATTTCCTGACTGACATTTAGCTCCTTGCCAAGCACACTGTTAACAGCTCTGAGACAAGCCAAAGTCGCGCTAACGAGTCTGTGCTAGACCTGTTTCCAAACCAGAGCGGCTTACCCATGCAGTTCTTCATCATCATGAACCCACTCTCGTAGCCTTCGAAGCACTCGCACTCAAAGCTGCCCGGCGTGTTGACACAGATGCCGCTCCCACAGAGGTCAGGAGAAATCCTGCACTCGTCAATGTCTAATCCACAGGGTTTAAAAGAAATTCAAAAAAACCAGAGTGAGATAAAGAGGTGTTAAGGAACAGAGAGATTTGGCCTTCTAAGGAGGAGGATGTGTTTTCAGGAGATCCCCTAGATGGGGACAGGGCTGCAGGCACATTCCTTTCCCCAACTGCCAAAACTGTCGCAGCCAACGGGCAGGTGCTGTCTTTTTGCCTTTAAGAACTCTGAAATTGTGGATTTCTCTTTATGGTTTAGAAATGGTAACAGAAGGATGAAACAAGCAACTGTGGTATGAGAGGACCAAGGCAGGAGGCAAACGAGGAAGCAGTCTCCACATAGATGGGCTCCCATGCACAACCCAAAGGCCACGCTAGTTCTGAGGCACTAGCCGTGTCCACCCCTGCTGGGGGCCTGTGGGGGCTGCTGCCTCGGAGCAGGGGTGGCTGGGCTGGCCCCAGGGACAGCTTCAGAGGTGGATGTAACTACTGAACCGTGAGCCAGAGAACACACATTTATGGCAGGGTCACGGAACATGCTCCAATTGCGCTTTTGTGTAATATTCAGATGGAAGAGCCTACTGATCTGATTTTTAACATTGAAAACAAAGGACAATGATGGGCTTTTGTGTTTGTCATTTTTTATACAGTATGGTGAATAAGAATCTTTAATAGTAGCACATGTGTTCTCAAAAACAGGATTCTGTGAGAAATCTCCCATTCCTAAAATCAAGATTTTCAACAGAGCAGTCATATCTACAAAATATGATTAAGAAAATATGACTTGTTTAACCACTTTTGTCACAGTGGGGGGAAAATGTTATTGTCAGCATATGTTTATTTTGGTGAATTTTAAGTTTTAAGTTTTTCTCTCACAGGATTTATAAATAGCTTATTTGCACATGTTTCCTTGGGCAGAGGGTGGTCTCAGTCCCAGCTTTCTCCCAGCTTTCGGTTTTTCCTCTATTGATTTTCCCAATTGCAGGACATATATACTGAAAATCCAGGTACTTTCTTTTGAACAAAAGTCTTAACAAAATCAGCTGATTCAATTAAGCAGGTAAACAATGTGCACGCTAATAACCTTATTTTTTTATCTATGAGAACCATATGGAAACACAGAACAAGTTCAATGGCAGAGGAGGGACAAATTCTGGCTGCTGTGATGTGGTAGGAGCTGCGTGGTGCAGATTTTGAACTCTGGAACCAGAGAGCTGGACACAAACCCCACTATTGTCATTTTCTGAGTGTAGGGTCTTGGGAAAATCATTTAATTTCTCTGTGCCTTTGTTTGTTTATCTGTAAAATGGGGCATGTATTAGAACCTATCTCATAGGAGTAAGTGAATTGACATTTCTTTGTCTTATAGAGAGTGCTATACATATAATAAGCTATTCTCTGTTAATAATTAGTATTCTGAAGGAGATGACTTTTGAATTGATCCTGGAAGGTTTGCACAGAAATTCTAACTTTAAAAGTGTAGAACAAATAGAAAGTCAAGAGATAAGATGCCTAGGTAAAGAAAATTAATGCACTTCAGAGAACAGTGAGTTACAGAGAGGCTGATGATGAATCCAAGCATAGGCAAGACAGGTATGGTGACTATGGTGACAACGTGGGGAGCAGTAGACGGGCCTTTTGTGCTATGAAGAAGGGCAGCCCCACCCATGTCCCGCTGTCCTTTCACACTATAGCTCACAGCCACCACAGTGCTGTTAATAAATTTCTCTCTTGAACAATTTAAACAAGGCAGGTTTCAGAGTCATTAAATGATGTGGCTGACTTCTCGCCAAAAACAGAGCAGTCAGAACTGGAGAAGCTTCTTTATCCAGGTCTAGGGTGGTCTGAGTCAATGGAAGTTGCTCTGTGGGAAGTTACACAAACCAAGCCCTGCTTTTTAGCATGAAAAACCTGATGGGTGTAAAATTGAAGGATCTGACTGGGGGAGGTTTTGGGGTGGGGGGTGAAAGATGCTGGAGGAATCTGCAATGTAGTAGAGACTGTGATATGCTGCCCAGATCTTGCTTTAGGAAGGAAGTATTCACACGTCCTTGCCCTCCACTTGTGGGACTGTGGCTGCCAGAAAGTCCCAAGGTGGGGGCTACCTTCAGGAGAAACCTCAGCTCCCCACAATCACAGCCTCCTCTGGGTGGATGTACCCAAATATTCATCACGCAGCTACGTCAACACTAAGGCCCTATGCCCTAATTCAAGACAATTCTGATGTGCCTTCCAGAAAGATGCAGAGCTTCACCATTGAGGGTGCTGAGGACCACAATGGGACTGCATCACAACCTAACTTTTCTTTTAAACCCCTTCTGCTTCCTTTCCCTTCCTCCCCAAGTCACTGACTCCAAAATCAATTCCTAATAATATTCTCTGCTCAGAGTCTGTGTCCTGAAGAGCTGAACCTGCAACAGGAATAGTATAGAAGAAATACTTGAAACGAAACAGTCATTTTGATGGGATAATATACAAAACCTTGTCACTTGTCTGTTGGGAGAGGAAGGGGTCAAAATTAAGTCTTAGGTTTCAAACCCAAGTGAAAAGATAATATTAATCCATGTAAAGAAGACCCTAGACAGAGAAAGCAGGGTGGGACAAGGGGAGATGAAAAAAGAAACTGTCTAGATGAAAGTCAGAAATTTGAGAGTGGAACTCGGGAGGAACAGAGGGCTAGAAACAGCCCCTTGGAGTCAGCTCGACAGAGGCCATCTAAAAAGTCATGGTGGCAAACGCAATTCTGAGAGGCAGGATGTGGAGAGACCAGAGGACTCTGGAAAATGCCAAAGGCAAGAAGAATCTGTGAAGATTAGAAAAGGAACATCAGAGTCATGACAGGACAATGGAAAGAGGGAAACAGCATGAAAAGAAAGAGAGACAAAAACCACAGAGAAGGTTTGACCAGAGATCAAGGAGAATAGGCACCAAGAGAAATAACTTTTGAACTTAGCAAAGGTGTTTTCCAAGAGGTTATACACACACACACACACACACACACACACACAGAGACACACTCAAGAAATTCTGATGTGCCTTCCAGATTCAGAGTGGTGAGGGGTACTGAGGACCACACTGGGACTGTGTGACATTGTGTGTGTGTGTGTGTGTGTATACATATATATATATACGCGGCAGAAGAAGGGAGAACAGCATTCAAAAGTGCACAAGGCTACAATGGGAAAGGAGAGGGTGGGATGAATTCAGAGAGTAGCATTAACATATACACCCTATCATGCGTAGAATAAAGCTAGTGGGAAGCTGCTGCATGGCACAGGGAGCTCAGCTCCGCGCTCTGTGATGAACTAGAGAGGTGGGATGGGGCGGTGGGTGGGAGGGAGGCTTCAGAGGGAGGGGACGTATGTATACATAGAGCAGTACTTTCAAAACAGCAGAAGAGAGAGAGCCAGGTTTGCCTAATACAACAGAAGAACAGTCTTACCTGTACAGTTCCTTTCCTCCATGTCCAGGGCAAAGCCACTATTGCAACGGCACTTGAAGCTCCCGATCGTATTCCTGCACTTTCCATAGGTGCACATCCCGGGAAACGCTTTGCACTCATTGATATCTACAAGCAGAACAGAGTCGGAATGTAGAGCTGGTCGAAACAAAAGAGGAGGTCCATCGTTTTACGTGAAGAACCTACCTTGATGGAAATTCATGTACTCAAGTGAGAATGGGGGGTGGTGTTAAAGTTGTAAGTGATTACACTGATGCCACACAGAAAGTTTCAGTTGTGGAAGGGTTTGTATTTGTAATGAAGTGTTCTGATCCCTTTACTTCTGACCGTTTGTTTTGTAAATTTAGGGGGCACAGAGAACTTTTTGCAACATCAGGGCTGCATCTCATCAGGCTATGCTGAGAAAAGCAGTGGTACAGTAGAAGGATATAAGAAAAGTGTTATCAGCTGTCCCAGTGTCTTCTCTGCAGTACCCTCTTGAATAGGGGATTTATGCTCCTGGGCCATAGGCTGGTTGTATGTTTTAACAAAGAAAATAAAGTGGGGGAACCAAACGTTTAGAGCAAAATCAAGCCTCAGAGAACATGGAAGGTGAGCTTTAGTGGGGAGGGACCCATGCGCTGCTGACAGTTACCTTTGTAAAACGGCCTCCCGGTAAGGACATCCCCTCTGTTAGCAAAGCCAGGCCCCCGGGGGCACAGGGTCTCATACTCTTTGCTGCCAAGTTTGGGGCACTCCTCACACTCGGTGCCCCAAGCTGCTCCGACCGCACAGCAGCAGGCATCCATGCGGAACTTCCCAGGTACAGGATGGATGCATTCGTCCTCATCCCACTTCAAGTAACACTGCTCCATGCGGATATCTACAGGGAGGGGGAACCACAGACTGAGGTCAAGCTGTCAGAGTCACTGAACATTCACATACCGATCACCTGCTTAGTCCCTCCCTGGCAGGACTGGTATCAGTTCTATCAGAGTAGTTTGTCTCTTTTGTTTGCAGAACATTTCCCATTTGCCTATGCAAGTCTCTTCTTGAAACTATCGCATATCCACAGCCACATTGAATTACTGTAGCAAAATTGAAGTAGTGACAAAATGTATTTAACCAAGGTATAAGGATGAAGAACATCCAATACATCCTCATAGAATGTTACAAAGGTGTCATTTGGAGTGATATTACTACTAAGAATTTATTTTGCTGAGTGATAACTGAAAATCAATGATATAAATTCATACATAGCATCATTTAGTTACTGAAGGCAATTTGATTTCATTAGTTATTTGATCATACTGTTGCTGTTGTTCAGTAGCTCAGTTGTATCCGACTATGCAACTCCATGGACTGCGGCACGCCAGGCCTCCCTATCTCTCACAATCTCCCAGAGCTTGCTCAAACTCATGTCCATTGAGCTGGTGATGCCATCCAACCATCTCATCCTCTGTCATCCCCTTCACCTCCTGCCCTCAATAGTTCCCATCACCAGGGCCTTTTCTAGTGAGTCAATTCCTCGCATCAGGTAAAAAAAGTATTGGAGTTTCAGCATCAGCATCAGTCCTTCCAATTAATATTCAGGACTGATTCGCTCTAGGATTGACCCATTAGATCTCCTTGCAGTCCAAGGGACTCTCAACAGTCTTTTCCAACACCACAGTTCAAAAGCATTGATTCTTTGGTGCTCAGCTCTCTTTACGGTCCCACTCTCACATCCATACGTAACTATTGGGAACACCAAAGCTTTGACTAAACGGACCCATGCTGGCAAAGCAATGTCTCTGCTTTTTAATATGATATCTAAGTTTGTCACAGCTTTTCTTCCAAGGAGTAAGCATCTTTTAATTTCATGGTTGCAGTTACCAACTGCAGTGATTTTGGAACCCAAGAAAATAGTCTGTCACTGTTTCCATTTTTTCCCCATTTATATGTCATGAAGTGATAGGACTGGACGCCATGATCTCAGTTTTTGAATGTTGAGTTTTAAGCCATACTGGTACTATTATTTTGTCATCTTCAAAAGGTACTTCACTTTTTCCTAAACTTTGGAGATAATTTAAAATTCCAAAAACAATTTTTCTTTATTACTGGACTTTGGATATTGCTAAACAATTCCATATGATTTTATAGTCATCAGTTCAGTTCACTTCAGTTGCTCAGTCGTGTCTGACTCTTTGCGACCCCATGAATCACAGCAGGCCAAGCCTCCCTGTCCATCACCAACTCCCAGAGTTCACTCAGACTCACGTCCATCGAGTCCGTGATGCCATCCAGCCATCTCATCCTTGGTCATCCCCTTCTCCTCCTGCCCCTAATCCCTCCCAGCATCAGAGTTTTTTCCAGTGAGTCAGCTCTTCGCATGAGGTGGCCAAAGTACTGGAGTTTCAGCTTTAGCATCATTCCTTCCAAAGAAATCCCAGGATAGATCTCCTTCAGAATGGACTGGTTGGATCTCCTTGCAGTCCAAGGGACCCTCAAGAGTCTTCTCCAACACCACACTTCAAAAGCATCAATTCTTCGGCGCTTGGCCTTCTTCACAGTCCAACTCTCACATCCATACATGACCACAGGAAAAACCATAGCCTTGACTAGACGGACCTTAGTTGGCAAAGTAATGTCTCTGCTTTTGAATATGCTATCTAGGTTGGTCATAACTTTTCTTCCAAGGAGTAAGCGTCTTTTAATTTCATGGCTGCAGTCACCATCTGCAGTGATTCTGGAGCCCCCCAAAATAAAGTCTGACACTGTTTCCACTGTTTCCCCATCTATTTGCCTTGAAGTGATGGGACCGGATGCCATGATCTTTTTTTTCTGAATGTTGAGCTTTAGGCCGACTTTTTCGCTCTCCTCTTTTACTTTCATCAAGAGGCTTTTTAGCTCCTCTTCACTTTCTGCCATAAGGGTGGTGTCATCTGCATATCTGAGGTGATTGATATTTCTCCCGGCAATCTTGATTCCAGCTTGTGTTTCTTCCAGTCCAGCGTTTCTCATGATGTACTCTGCATAGAAGTTAAATAAGCAGGGTGACAATATACAGCCTTGACGTACTCCTTTTCCTATTTGTAACCAGTCTGTTGTTCCATGTCCAGTTCTAACTTGCTTCCTGACCTGCATACAGATTTCTCAAGAGGCAGGTCAGGTGGTCTGGTATTCCCATCTCTTTTAGAATTTTCCACAGTTTATTGTGATCCACACAGTCAAAGGCTTTGGCATAGTCAATAAAGCAGAAATAGATGTTTTTTCTGGAACTCTCTTGCTTTTTCCATGATCCAGCGGATGTTGGCAATTTGATCTCTGGTTCCTCTGCCTTTTCTAAAACCAGCTTGAACGTCAGGGAGTTCACGGTTCATGTATTGCTGAAGCCTGGCTTGGAGAATTTTGAGCATTACTTTACTAGCATGTGAGACGAGTGCAATTGTGTGGTAGTTTGAGCATTCTTTGGCATTGCCTTTCTTGGGAATTGGAATGAAAGCTGACCTTTTCCAGTCCTGTGGCCACTGCTGAGTTTTCAAAATTTGCTGGCGTATTGTGTGCAGCACTTTCACAGCATCATCTTTCAGGATTTGAAATAGCTCAATTGGAATTCCATCACCTCCACTAGCTTTGTTCATAGTGATGCTTTCTAAGGCCCACTTGACTTCACATTCCAAGATGTCTGGTTCTAGATTAGTGATCACATCATCACGACTATCTGGGTCATGAAGATCTTTTTGTACAGTTCTTCCATGTATTCTTGCCACCTCTTCTTAATACCTTCTGCTTCTGTTAGGTCCATACCATTTCTGTCCTTTATCGAGCCCATCTTTGCATGAAATGTTCCCTTGGTATCTCTATTTTTCTTGAAGATATCTCTAGTCTTTCCCAATCTGTTGTTTCCCTCTATTTCTTTGCATTGATTGCTGAAGAAGGCTTTCTTATCTCTTCTTGCTATTCTTTGGAACTCTGCATTTAGATGCCTATATCTTTCCTTTTCTCCTTTGCTTTTCGCCTCTCTTCTTTTCACACCTATTTGTAAGGCCTCCTCAGACTACCATTTTTCTTTTTTGCATTTCTTTTCCATGGGGATGGTCTTGATCCCTGTCTCCTGCACAATGTCACAAACTTCATTCCATAGTTCATCAGGCACTCTGTCTATCAGATCTAGGCCCTTAAATCTATTTCTCACTTCCACTGTATAATCATAAGGGATTTGATTTAGGTCATACCTGAATGGTCTAGCGGTTTTCCCTACTTTCTTCAATTTAAGTCTGAATTTGGTAATAAGGAGTTCATGATATGAGCCACAGTCAGCTCCTGGTCTAGTTTTTGTTGACTGTATAGAGCTTTTCCATCTTTGGCTGCATAGAATATAATCAATCTGATTTCGGTGTTGACCATCTGGTGATGTCTATGTGTAGAGTCTTCTCTTGTGCAAACTCAATTTCAAATTCAAGCCTATGTAAAGCTATATTACAAACTAAAAAGTTATTGTTTCATAACCCATTGGGAAAAAATTCCTTAGGTAAATAAAAAATTGTTGAGACAACATAGAATTATTAGAAGTTTCTTTTTCAATCATGAAGCTTAACTTTAGTCACGGATGACACTGATAGATAAAGTCAGCTGCCTGGAAGGCTGCAGTCGATGGGGTCGCTAAGAGTCGGACACGACTCAGTGACTTCACTTTCCCTTTTACTTTCATTCATTGGAGAAGGAAATGGCAACCCATTCCAGGGTTCTTGCCTGGAGAATCCCAGGGACGGGGAAGCCTGGTGGGCTGCCATCTATGGGGTCGCATAGAGTCGGATATGACTGAAGTGACTTAGCAGCAGCAGCAGCAGCAGCAGGAATTTCTACAATACAGTGTTGATAGAAAGAGCTTCTTTATTTACAATCTTTTAGAAAATAGAGCATCAAGAATAGTTTAAACTCTGAAGATGGTAAAGGAAGGGACAAGATCAGTCAATGTGTGCACATAGAAGCCACAAAACTTTGCCATGACTCTCCCCACGGTCTTGTCTAGAAGCATAGCTGCAGCGGACTGCTGAATGTTAACTTCAAACACGAGTCTCCAATTTTTCTTCTATGTTTAACATATAAGGTATCTTATTACATTGACTCAGTGTAAAAGATTGAACAGGACTAAAACACCTGATTAAAAAACTTAAAATGTTTTTGTGTGCGTGTGAGTTTTTTAAAATACACCAGGCTCACAGAAGCCACTCAGCAGTGAGCAGCTCACTGGATGTGTGCTGAATGTGTGCTCACTCACTCAGTCAGGTCTGACTCTTTGCAACCCCGTGGACTGTATCCCACCAGGCCCCTCTGTCCATGCCATCTTCTAGGCAAGAACACTGGAGTGAGTCACCATTTCCTTCTCAGGGGATTTTCCTGACCCAAGAATTGAACCCACATCTCCTTCATCCCCTGCACTGGCAGGTGGATTCTTTGCCACTTGAGCCACCTAGGAAGGCTAGGTGTGTCAAAGTAGAAACTTGTAAATATGTTGGTATTTGTACACGCATGCTCATAGATGCGTTATTCACAACAGCCAAAAGGTGGATGCCACCCAAGTATCCATCAATAGGTAAGCAGACAAAAAAAAATGTGGTACATATGTACAATGGAACACCACTCAGTCTGAGAAAGCAGAGAAATACTGATAGATGCTGCAACAGTGATGAACTCTGGAGACACACTAAGTGAAACAAGCGAGTCACAGAAGGACAAACATCATATGATTCCTTTCATATGAGGCACTTAGAGTTGTCAAGTCCACAGAGACAGAAAGCAGAAGTATAGATACCAGGGGCTGGGAGAGGGGATAAACAGAAGTATCTAATAGGTTCAGAGTTTTCAGTTGGAGAAGAGGAATTTTGAGATTAATTTTTGAGCGGTACCAATTTTCTGTATTACACAGAAACCATTTCATTTAAAAGTGAAAGTGAAAGTCGCTCAGTCATGCCCAACTCTTTGCGACCCCATGGACTGTAGTCCATGGAATTCTCTGGGCCAGAATACTGGAGTGGGTAGCTTTTCCCTGCTCCAGGGGATCTTCCTGACTCAGGAATCGAATCGGGGTCTCCTGCATCGCAGGCCGATTCTTTACTAACTGAGCTATCGGGGAAGCCCATTTCATTTAAATTCATCCATTAAAAAAATATTCTGTATTGATTTCCTCCAAAATACTTTACTTAAAGCAAGTTTTCCAGCTATCAACCTAATACATTTGGTCAGGACACTCCAAAATAAGAAAATGTATGCTTGGTTCATGAATCTTACCCAAACACACACGGCCAGTTCCATCCAATGTAAGGCCTTCAGGGCACTCACAATGAAAAGATCCTCTGCTGTTGACACAGCGTCCATTTGGGCAGACGCCAGGAAACACCTCACACTCATTAACGTCTACAGGGAAACGAAGCAAGCAGAGGAATAAAGATGTCACTGATAGAAAAAGCAGGTGTGATCTTACTTCCTGTATAGCAGATTCATTCTGCAATCATGTGGATTATTACCTCAGTTAAGCAGATATATTTCACAACGAAGCTCCCGAGTCTCCTGGGTACCAGCTGTGAAAACTGCCACAGCCTTGCTCATCCATAAAACACAGCCGAGACAAGCTCTTTGCCAGCTGCTCTATGCCTTTAAGGCGAGGGATGAAAACTTACCCCACAGCATAAAGAGGAGAAATGGGAAACACAAAGCTGTTTCCTAAAAGTATTATTCTAAAACATTTGTTGACAACATAAGAGTATTTTTACTGAAATTCCAAGGTCTTTGAGAATGATAAGTATCTCCAAAGTATGGGAGAGAATGTCAATTTTAAATACTTTCCTAAAGATTCACAATGTTTTCAAGAACCTACTCACCTTCACAAGTAACACCTTTTATCCTGGCAAACCCTCTTGGGCAAGCTGTATCTGTGAGAACGAAGAACACATTTTTTTCCACATTATAAAAGAAAATACAACTGTCCTAAGCGCAACAAACAGAATAATGGAATCAAAATTGAACTAAATAAAAACCAAAATCCGGATTTTAGAGGCAAAGGACTCCGGCGGCCTATAAGCTGTGGTAACTCTATCAGTTTTGACCCATATTGAGATTCGCATAATTTTCCCTACAATTCCCCTTTATTTTTCACATTGTCAACTGAATCATAAGTAAACCAAAGACTTAAAGGAACGAGAGATCATTTTCTACTGGGACACATGCAAACAAGAATACTGGAGGATACTGATGTCATCCAGCAGCTAAATTCTAGTTGACTTCCTTCCTTGTCTAAAATATTCAGAAGGTCTGCTTATAGTAAGAGGATAAACCCAATACATATTTCAAGAAGTGAATACATTTTACCAGAAAAGATATCATATTAGGGAGGGCAATGACCTTATGGTGTTCCTGACTAGGTAAATATATAGAGAAAGAGGTGCTTAGTTGAGGAGGAAGCTTTCTGATGTGAAGCCCAGAATCCTAGTGGGCAGGCTCCTACCTAGCTCACACCGCTCACAGGGGCTCCCCCAGGCGGCCCCAAGCGTGGCGCAGCATTCGGATTTCAGAGTAGCTCCATTGATGTTGACCTCACAGCGGTTGTCCTGGATGTTGAGCCAACAGGTCCCTTTCAGGCTGTCTGAAAAGGAATAAGAAACAATGGGGAGTTCTCATCTCTGAAGAAAATATAACTCAGTTCTATACACCAAAAACATTATTTGATAGTATTAAAAAACAAAACTGTTATCGTAAAAACTTTTATATATGCTAGACACATTTACATGTACATGCATTTAAATGCATATTACATACATGTAAATGTCACATGATATTTGAATTAATACAATTATATATCTGAGTATTCTAGGAGCAGCTGCTACTGCCCAAGACTTCAATACTGGGATTTGCAAATAACAGCCCATGACTGTTATAAGATCATTACTTGTATGAAAAATACTTGTAAGATTTATTCTTTATGGCAAATACTTTGATATTTAAGATTTATCCAATGGCACTCTGCAAATAATCTCCTTCTCTCCCAATTCTCTACCAAATAAACCACACACAATGGTTCTTCTATTAGAGAGAAGCCAATTTTTCTCCAACTGAAGATAATCATTTGCTGAATAATTTGAAAAAAGAAATCTTTAAGATAAAAAAGGAAATAAAACCTTTAAAACCACCATTAAGACACACCATGGATATATTTGATGTATTTTCTTTCAGGATTTTTTCTATGGTATGTATGTACAGCTTTATCTCTAGTTCAAAATGTAATACATATTTATGATAAACTATTTGAAGAAATAGCAGAGAAAATAAAAGAACTACCTGTAACACTACCATCCAGACGCAACTACTCCTAACTTTTTAGACTATGTTTCCACACCCAATTTAATTTCCTCCTTAAACGATAGTTTAAAAAAAAAAGATTTTGAAACAGAGAAAAGGAATCCCAAGTTGACAAAGCAAATATTAACTGGGTAAAATAAGTCCTGTGATGATTCCCTTGCAGTACTGTGGATCTCAGTTTCTAGTGTGTAACATTACCAAGCTTCTTACTAAAATGCGGATTCATAAGTCTCCAGGTGTGTGGCCTAGGAGTCCGCATGTGAAAAGCTCCTGAGATGGTCTCTCTGCAGGTGATGTATAAAATGATTGAACAGAAAGCTTAATAGCATATTGCAGTCATAGACTTGGAAGACAATAAAGTAAAAACATATTCCTACAGCATTTATTTTATTTAAAACTCATTTAATAAAAAGGACCAATAAGGTTTTACAATAAAAACAATATAACCAGAAACACAGTAGGATTCTTTACCAACTGAGCCAGAGAAGCCCAAGAATACTGGAGTGGGTAGCTGATTGCCTCTCTAGGGGATCCTCCCAACCCAGGAATCAAACCTCAAGGGTAAAACAAAGGAAACACCTCTGTCCTTGACTGAATACAAAGAGCTATGGGGCAAGAATTTGGAGAAGAGATGGGTAGTCTGCTTTTTTCTATTTTGAGATTTAATTTGGATAAAAACTGTGCACAAATGAAACAGATTTGCTCATATGCATTTGTATCAGCTATCACATTATAACTTTTTTATAGGCTTAAACCTGCAAATTCCATAGCATAGAGGAAACAGTAATGATAGCATAAGGCTGCTGCTGCTGCTGCTAAGTCGCTTCAGTCGTGTCCAACTCTGTGCGACCCCATAGACAGCAGCCCACCAGGTTCCCCCATGCCTGGGATTCTCTAGGCAAGAATACTGGAGTGGGTTGCCATTTCCTTCTCCAATGTATGAAAGTGAAAAGTCAAAGTGAAGTCGCTCAGTCGTGTCCGACTCTTCGCTACCATGTATTTAAATGGTCTTTTAAGAACCGGGTTAATTACTGATTTATCACCTTGACTGTAGTCATTTTAAGATATACTGTGATAAATATTTACTAATATTTATTGAGGCAGCAACAAGCACTATTAAAGGCTTTCCATACATTAGTTTATTTACCCGTTAAAACAACCCTGTAAGATACAGACAACTTGTAGATGAGAAAACTGAGGCACAAGGGTCAACTAATTTACCAGAAGAAGGTCACCCAGCCAGGAGAGGGTCAGCGTCAAGATTCAAACTTGCATTGTATGATTTTAGAGGTCTCTTTCTGCAACTTAGTGCTTCTTTAGACTGGTATTGTATCAACACTGAAAACTCACAAAATCAATAGACATACATTCATACACGATCCATCTCTCCTTATTGTTTTTCCTTGTGTGTGTATAGGTATATATGTAACTACACACATATGCAGTCACAATATAGATGTAGTTATATAGTCAGAGGTTGGTTAAGCTCTCCAAAAAAATAAAGCAGGGTAAGCAGATAAGCTAGAGGCTATAAGAATAGTCAAAAAGAAAAATAATGGTGGCTTGGATTGGGGGTTGTTGAAATTGATGGTCAGAAGGGGTTGAAATATGGAAAAACTTTGAGTACAATCAACAGGATTTAGATGGATTCAACCTGCAGCTTGAAAAAAAAGTCATCAAAAATGACTCCAATTATAAAAATAGAGTTACAATTTGTCAAGACAGAACTGCTTCTAGGAGACCCAGATTTAAGCTGAAAGATAGAAATTTGGTTTTAGACATGCTGTTTGATATGCCAATTAGACACCCCAGTGGAGATACTATGCAGATAATTAGAAAGACAAGTCTGAAACTAGTGGAGAGATTAAGGCTAGAGAGAGAATTGTGAGAGTTAATGTAGAGGACATCTAAGCATGCATGTAAAACAGAGATGCAAAAACATCCAGGACCCCAAGACTGACCTGTGAGACATTTCCAACTGGATAGCAGGAGAAAATGAAAGATTTAACAAAGGAAATTGAAGAAAGAGGCCAGGAAAGTGAAAGCAGAAAAAGAGAAGGCCAAAAGGAAAAACTTCTGAGAGGGGATGTGTGATGAACTGTGTTAAATACTGTTAATAGACTAAGATGAGGAACAAGAATTGACCATTGGATTTTACAACAGAGAGGTCACTGCCCCTGTTGTGTCCATGAAATGTGAGGACAGAACTCAGATCCAAGCCAAAGATGAGGGACACTGGTACGGATTATGCAGAGCCATCAGATGGAAGCAGTGTAATGCAGGAAAGGTTAATCAAATATATTGTTTTATTATATTTCATCACTTCAGTCAGAAAATAATAATCTCTTCAAGCAGTCTAGGACAGCTGAAGATTGGTTTATGTTTACGAAGCTTGTAGAATATGTTCTAAATCCTGAAATATTCTTTGTATCTAACTAATTCATTTATGTTCCCATTTAATTTTAAATTCATAATTACATCAGGGGATTTTTATTCAGTTCTAAATTTAGAGATTTGGTTCCTACCAAGGGTCAATTTGCAGGCTAAACACTGATTAAAGCCATTTGACAGTCTTATTTTAAAAGTACATTCATACTATTTCTTATGTACATTTTACTATTTATTTTTAAAACTTGAATTGTTTTTAATGAAAAAAGCAGTTAAAATAATGTCTAAAATGTAAATATATTAAGTACATTTCTTTCTGAGCAGCTTTTGGCTGAGATACTCTAATCTTATCACAATGAATGAACACACATAATACACTGGCTTAGAAAAATATTGTGGGGTTTAGGTGTCCAACATAATAACTTGGAAATAAAATGTCTTTGTTTTTTTATTCATTAATAATTAACTACAAGGGTAAGAGGCCCAAAATCCCAGAAGTGTTTATGATGAAGCAAAAACTCTTAAGGTATCTTTGACGCCCAAGTGGCATACAGATTTAGTTTTCTGAGACACTAATTGACTAATGCTGAGTTTATTTCCTTTGCATAATAAAATGATTTTATCTCAGTTGGAAACTGTGGCTTAGCAAAAATATTTCTGCCTTACCAGATCCAATCCATATGTACTGCCCTCCACCCCCAACCAGGAATTCTGTGAGAAAAAAAGCAATGCCCTAGGCAGATGGCAGCCTATTTTCTAGTATGGAGAGCAGAGCAAGGCTCAAATTTCACCAGCTGTACCTCATTGGGAAATTGAGTGCTGGCATTTCCAAAGGGAAGGTTTTCATTGAAACTTTCGACTTCATCATTTCTCCTTCCTGTGACAAACAAGTACTCTAAGTATCCAGCTAAATACTGTTAGTATCAGATATAATATGGAAAATACTATTGTCTTTGGCAAACACTAAACTGAAAATTCATATTGAATAGATAACAAACAAAAACTGCCAATTTATTTGGCACTATGTAAAACTGTAACACCTCCCTAACTATTTGGAAATATATATTTAGTTCACTTTGAGATCCCACGGACAGAGGATCCTGGAAGGCTATAGTCCATAGGGTCTCAAGAGTCGGACACGACCTAGCAACTCAACCACCACCAAAAGTGGATACTAGGTAAAAACGTGAAGTACGTTTATCTAGTCAGTGTAGCCTTAGACACTAGAAGCAGGAAAGAACTGAGATTGGTTTTTTCTCTTACATAAACTGAAGAGTTGCTTATAGTAATGTTATAATAGATCTGACTATTTCATTTTATTTATGGCCTACTGCCTTTTATCAATGGAGAAGGAAATGGCACCCCACTCTAGTACTCTTGCCTGGAGAATCCCATGGAGGGAGGAGCCTGGTAGGCTACAGTCCATGGGGTTGCGGAGAGTCGGACATGACTGAGTGACTTCACTTCACTCACTTCATACTTTATCACTGGAGAAGGAAATGGCAACCCACTCCAGTATTCTTGCCTGGAGAATCCCATGGACAGAGAAGCTTGGTGGGTCGTGGTCCATGGGGTCGCAGAGAGTCGGACACGACTGGAGTGACTGAGCACGCACACACGCCTTCATCAAGAACTGACCTTCTATGTTTTGAGATACATTGAAACATTAGTCCTGGAAGTTTTCAAATCTTTCTCTCTTAGAGATTTTCCAAAGCAAGAATTCTTTGGCATTCATAAAGTTATGATTGATAGAAGAAATTTTTTAAAAACCAACAAATTCTTTCTATTTGTTTAAAGTTTCAACTCTTCAAGTTCTTGTCCTGTTAACTGAGTCCAAATGTGATCATATTTTTGTTTACCATTGAAGGTTGTTTATAAAAAGTATGCAGTAAGGATTTGATTGTATTGCTGCCTGAGGCATTCCTGGGGAATGAATATAAATATGTGTGTGGTATGGAAACGCTTATAACTTATGGTATTATATATATATATATATATACTTACACAAAAAGAATGCTTCCTAGAATCTAACAAAATGTAAGAGTCTGTCTAGTTTATACTATCATGTTTTGCTCCTACCTGGATAACAAGAGAAAACAACTGAAGTAACTCCTAAATTATTAGCTTCCTGTGATCATGTACTGTTTACCCACAGTAAGTCCTGGTGTCTCTGCTTATCTTTGGAGTGAAACTGAAACATCGGCACCACGCACAGATCTTACCAATACAGATCAATCCTGTCGAGCTGAGTTTGCTGCCAGGAGAACATTCACAATTGAAAGATCCAAGGTTGTTCCTGCAGGCCCCATTGACACATGGGTTGCTTTCACATTCATTTATATCTACAATCCAGAAGGAAAAGATTCTGTTAGAGCTGCCATGTGTTTCTGGAAAATATTATTCCAACAAGCCACGCTATGCCAGAACGTCTGGTAAACTTGGCTCTTGTAATTTTAATATGGATCTATGAGGCATAAAGTGAACGGGGAATGGAGACGTGCATTTTACAGTGCGGATACACATGTGCACAGCTGGGCGACTCAGCAGGACTACAGGAATCAGCCTGTTTTGAAAGGGTTCAGTATCTTTACTGTTTCACTACAACTTTTCATAAATTGGATTAATTTTCTCTGGAAATGAGATATAATTTTCCTGTGGGAAATTCGAATCCTGATTCCATGAAAGCAACATATTCCTAGGTGCAATGAGTACTGTGCACAAAGATGACTGTTTCTGTCATTGGTGATTCCATGAGGTTTTGGAAGAATTTAAAAAGCCTATAGAAGAGACAACACATCACAATCCTGGTTTTAATTCCAAACTCCTGGATACAAATCAGAAAATAAGGGATGAAACTTTAACACCAGGTATAGCCTTCTCTTCCAGCCCTTATACACCTTTCTGTTCACATTTCCATGTTTGGTTTGAGACATTTCAAAAAATATTTATTTATTTATTTGGCTGCATTCGGTCTTAAGTTCATGTTGCATGTGAGAACTTAGTTCCCCAACTTGGGATGGAACTCACATCCCCTGCATTGGAAGGCAATGAGTTCTTAACCACTGGACCACCAGGTAAGTTCTAGTGTGAGACATTTTAGGGCACAACTGATTGTATTAAAATAAAAAAAAAGAGGAAAAATAAACTTTTAATTGTATTAAATAGATTTTTACTATCATTGATTTGAGTCTGAAGTCAAATTGCATATCGTAATCTAAACAATTCCTGTCGATGGTCAGAAGTATGATGGAATTAGAGTAAGCCTATATTCTCAAGTAGTGACTAAACAAGATGTTAAACCAATAAAGTTAAATAGTTTAACACAAGTTAATTAAAAATAAATACAAGATTTAGCTAAACTACTAAAAACAATACCAAAGACTGACTTTCAGTATAAATTAAACCACTCAATTTAAGGAAAAGATACTCAGATTTCTTTCTATAACTGGTTAATTATCTGAAACAGGTCAACATACTTTAAGACACCCTTTTGTTGAATACTACCGTTTCTGAATTCACCACAGTATTTATTATTTTTTTCTAAACACCTCTTTGAACTAAATAGGAATATTATACTGAGGAAAACATGCAAATAACTAGAAGATCATAACGTTTACTCTTGAACATCTCAAGTCAAATATAAACTAAATTGGTTCTGAAAAGGAAGGGCTCATTGCTAATTTTCAAGTCTGTAGACTTGAAATGCAAACTTAAAAATCCATGTGGAAAATAGTTATGTTTCCTCTTTGCTGTTTCAAAACTACCAAATAAATACCCAGGTATTTAATGGATTCTTGATGTAGAAATTGTTTTTAAGAAATATAAATGCATCTTTCTTTCAGGTCCTTTGTAGCAAGAAAGCCTCCTAAAAATATAAGAGCAGGTTTTGTAAATACAGCACAGATTTGGAATGAAAACATCTACTCCAGAGTACTAAATTTAAAAGAAAAAACCACAATGTAAAAACAAATCAGATAGCCAAAAAAGCAGCAGATACTTAATCTGAAGACAGACTATATATCACCTATTAATTTAATCTGTTAAGAACCTTCCCCAAAGGAAAAATGTCAATTTCATCAATGTGCAAAATCCTGACTTTATATTAAGCAATTATGAACTCAAAAGCTATAAACACATGCAATGACAGCTACAGATATCAACTGTTTAATTTTTCTTTAAATACACTGTTTTTATGTTATAAATGTCATGGAACCAGGAACTGAAACAGTTCACTGTACATTCCTGGAAATAAACTTCAAAGCACATCTGGTTTACATTTAACTAGTTATGTCACTGGAAACACAATCTAAACCACAGCGCTTGCTGTAAAAATTTTAACTTTCACAGACTCTCAGAGCTCAAACAAAAAAAGTAAAATAAATTTTTGTAACTTTGGTTTGAATTATCAGAGAAACTTGATTACTGCTTTTTAATACATACTTAAAATAGACTGTTGAAAACATGAATGACAAGTAAAATTAGTGCATATAGCAAATATATAGAGAGAAAGCTAGAATTGACAATGAATTGGCTAATAACTCCCTGCCTAGTCTTTGGAAATTAGTTTAGAAAGAATAGCATGCAGAGAACTGCTTCAGGCACACAAATTTATCGTGTGAATGCAAGGCTGGAAATAAGGAGGACACTCAAGGGAAAAAGATTTCCATGGCCTTCAGGTCTATTTCTTTTTTGCAAAACACTTAATAAAATGCAAATAACTTAATAGTGGGATGAAAGCATAGAAATAACACTTATCTGGTTAAGTTTTTCACAATAAATCATTTTTATTTCCACCAATGTCATAAGGTTAGAACCCAAATATTTCTCTATCGTTTCTCGTTTATTTACATAACATGAACTTCTCTCTTACAAATGTCAGATATAAAACATATTTCATATTAAAGAAAAGGCTAGTTTATCAGGAACAATTATTCTTTGGCAAAATAAATAAAGACCATGCTTTTAAACCATCACTGCTTCTTGAATTGGTATTACTATGCATTAATACTTATGTAATCATCTAATGTCATACTGGTGCTTCCCTGGTGGCTCAGCTGGTACAGAATCCACCTGCAATGCAGGAGACCCCGGTTTGATTCCTGGGTTGGGAAAATCCCCTGAAGAAGGGATAGGCTACCCACTCCAGTATTCTTGGGCTTCCCTGGTAGCTCAGATGGTAAAGAATCTGCCTGCAGAGTGGGAGACTTGGGTTTGATCCCTGATTTGGGAAGATTCCTCTGAAGGAGGGCATGGCAACCCACTCCAGTATTCTTACCTGGAAAATCCCCATGGACAGAGGAGCCTGCAGGGCTACAGTCCGTGGGGTCACAAAGAATTGGACGCAACTGAGTGATTAAACATAGCAATGCCATACTATTAAACACCACTCTTCACTTTATCACCTAAGTAGGTGAATCCCTTTTATTTATGCTTTGATATTTCACCTCTTAGTATGCTTCAAGTTCAAAATGGAAGCAATATGCTATAAATATTGACAATCTGGTATTCAAACCAAACTGACCAAAGGGAATCAGACACCATCCATATAGCTCCCTGTTGTGTCTCCCCTACAATGGCACAAAAGGGTACTATCACTGGACAGGGAAACCAGTTCTCAGAGTCATCAGCTTCTCAGTTAAATGAAGATGAAATCCTAAGTAATTATTGCTTTCAGAGCTTCCTGACATTTAACAATAGATAACCCCGATAGGCAATAGATAAAACTGAAAAAGGGCAGTGGGAAGGAGGTGCAGAAAGTCAGGAATAAAAACAAAAGGAAACACAATTGCTGAAATCCCTTCTCCTACCCTCCCAAAAAACTCACGGAGTAAACTCATGGTGTGGAATTCTTTTTATTTTACAAAAAGCATTTCTCATGGCAATTCTGAAGGATAAAAGGTGTTGAGTGGAGGGGGCTCACGTTCAGTCACGTCCTATTCTTTGCAAACCTTCGGATTGCATCCTGCCAGGCCCCTCTGTCCATAGGATTTTTTAGGCTAACGAACTGGAGTGGTTTGCCACTTCCTACTCCAGGGGATCTTCCTGACCCAGGAATAACCTGTATTTCCTGCATCTCTTGTATTGCAGGCGGATTCTTTACCCCTAAGCCATTGGAGAAGCCCAAGGAGTGGCTAAGGGTGCTAAAAGACAAAAACTCTGTGTGTATACACTTGGGAAGCTTGGACTAATGAAGAAAGATACTAAGAGAAAAAAAATACTAACAGATGTCTCTGCTCATCTATGGACAAGATGAATGAATCTTCAAGTACTTTAGTCAGGAATGGAAAGTATGCTTCCCTTTGAGGAGCTCCTGAAAAAGGTGTGGACAGGAGGGGAACTCAACAGTTATCCGAACTAAGTTTAGAAAAACTGCATTTTATACTGAGGTTTTCATTTTTCTTTCCTTTTTTTCTCTCTTCAGGCTAATTACTGTTTTTCACTGGTCCCTCAACTTCAATCCAAACTCAGAATTGCACTTTGTAATTGCATTTCATTGACTTCAGCTGAGTCGTCTGTATTTTGGCATCTTGTTTGAGTCCTAATTTGTTTCTGTCCATAAGAATGCTTTGAAGTTAAACAACAGAAAAAGAGAATGTTAACAACTTTTTGCATAATATTACTATTGCAGTTTCCTTGGCTATGAAGTTACCAGGAAACAAATACTTTAATAGATAAAAAAGGGCTATTCCAAATAACTAAAGATGAAATCTTTTTTAAGTTACTATTCAGAAGTAGTTACTGGATTTGAGAATGTCATGGGATACTTCTGTAGGCCCACACAGTGCAACTGAAAAGGAACAGACCAGTAGTCATACAGCAAATTATCCTGAAATACACAGTACTTTGATCAAGGAACAGGAATAGAATTGAAGATACTCATAGCTTAGCTAGTATCTCACTGAAAATGGGGCCTTTCTGAAGCATTTAACTTATTCATATAACTTCCACTGCAGAAAAATGAGCTTAAAAGAAAAGGAAGGTTTTTTAAACAGCAATTCATGATCCTTAAATCCAAGTCATAACTTAAATTTTCAAAGGGAAAGGACAATTTTCTTGGACTATAAATTTCATTTAGGTGACCATTTTTACTCAGGCCTCAAGTATAGGTTGGCCTATTTTCTGGGCCAACCTCTGAGGTCTTTCAATCATTTCATAAATAAAATGCCTAAGAGGTGACTTGGTTGTGAGTTCAGGTTCTCCTAGGCTAATATGTTACATTAGTTTTAAAAAGGGAAAACCAAACAAAAATCTGATATTTTATCAGCAAGTGAAACAAACTGACTTCTTTCACTTACTTTCATTAACTTCAAAATGTGTGCTGATATTTCTTCTGAATGGGACAAAACTGATGGTATTTATAAACTGGGCTAGATGCAAGCTATTTCTAAAACTGGCAGATTAGCTGAGATTGTAAAATTTAAAACATATTCAAACAACATTCTTTTTGCTCTATTGCTTCATAATGTACTTGAGGTTCATGCATATTAAGATGCTTACTACTCACAATGAAGAAAAGTGGCTCTCACCTTCACACGTCTCTGTCTCAGTCCTGAACACATAGCCAGGCGGGCAGGTGCAGCTGTAGCTCCCAGGTGTGTTTCGGCACAGACCATTGTCACACAGCAGTCTGTTTACTAGGCACTCATCAATGTCTGGAAGCCACCGTTGGAAGACAGGAGGCACACATAGAGAAACGAACAGTACAGTGTTCAAAATGTTTTAATTTCGTTATTTGTTTTTCTTCCTCATCCCATACCTTACTCTGTCTCTTTGTACCCAAAGCACATTCCTTGGCCCTAAGCAAAATACATTTTACTCAAATGGAACAATCCTGTGCTTCCTTTTAAGATGTTCTGAAGTCCTTGGGATGTGTGTTAATGCTTTGGAAAAGGCACATTGCCACTTTGTCCTCCATTTACTTGTTGACCTGCAGCAGTATTACAGTTTAAGCATCATTATAGTCTTCCCCAAGATTATACACTTTATCAAGAGGCCAAATCACAGTTTATTTATCCATCGATACATGCTGTGGGTTGAAATGCGTCTCTCAAAAAATATTTTGAATCCCTAACTCCCAGTACCTCAGAATGTGACCTAATTTAGAAACAGGATTATTAAGTAGAGTAATCACACTAAAATAAGATCCTTTGGGTAGGTTGTATTCCCCTATAGGTATGGACACCAACGACTGCAATACAAGGGAAATTATGGCCCAGGGACAGACACATACAGAGGGAAGCTGATGTGAAGATGCACAGGGGAAAGACAGACATGTGGCTAGAGTAATGCATCTAAAAACTGAGCCATGCTGAAGACTGCCTGCAAACACCCGAGCCTGGAAAAGGAAAAGAGGATTCTCCCACCGAGCCCCTCTCCCCTAGAAGAGGAAAGGAAGGATTTTCCCCTAGAGAGAGCATGGTCCCACTGACACCTCGATTTTGCACTTTCGACTCCCAAACTATAACATTGATTCCCATTGTTTTAAGTAACCCCATTTTGGGTACTTTGTTAGGGCACACCTAAGTAAACTAAAATAGAAATTTGTTTTATTATTTTCAAAATCATTATAATTGTATTAAAATTATGTATGTACCTACTTTAAAGAGTTGAGCATTGCCATGAACTGTGTTCAGTGTGTGAATGTTCATTGAATTTCCTTGTTTTCAGTAGGGTACCCATGAGCTCAGCTGTACTTAGATGCTATCCTGGAAGTGACTTTGCTTTTAGGGAATAAAAACTAGGTGGTTTGCATAGTTTTGTAAGTGTCCAACAATCTCTGGCTGGGGCCCTTGCCAGTAGGTATCAAAATCTATTTTAAGTGCATGATATTTAATATAAATTTATACATCCATTGTATGTGTATCTTCAACCCAAGGTGAGATGGATATATAGTAACATATATCAGTAATAAAACTCAAAACCATAAACATGGAAAAATATATTTCTTTCTAATCATAATCATCAAGACTTGTATTTGAGTCATTAGTGGTAGATGTAAAAATTATTATATATAATGAAGGATCAATTAACATTCATTTTATAAAAGTGGACTCAAGTGCTCTGCCGGAAAAATCTAGATTTTTCACAAATTCCTGAATATAAGAATTATGTACTTGAAGTTTTTCAAAATTTCCTTATAAATTTACAAAAGGAAATATCCATCTCATCATATCTGGATATGTTGCAGCAATTGACTATTTCTTTCCAAGTCAACCTGTAATATTTAATTTTCTTAATGTAGTATATTATCCATACATACCACCTTGTAAATTTTTGAATCCCATTTCCTAATAAAGTATTATAGGATTAAGATAGATGCAGATAAAACAGGCCAGTAATTGACTATATGTCCATTCATCTGGGGAAAAAACCTAATTTAAATATTAATACTAAGTTGTGCACTAAAAAGTCTGTTACTGTTTAACAGTATTTGATTCCAATATTTTTATATCCCTATACTAAAAAGGAAACAGGAGAAACTGTAAGACCTCTAGGTTCACGCACTTATTTATAGTTTGATTCCTATGATCCACGGGATTAAACTACACAAAAGGCTCCTGCATAATAAAACCAATAACTTACCAACACAATTTCTTCCAGAGGCATCTGGTTCATAGCCACTGTTGCAATTACACCGGTAACTACCACGTAGATTTTCACAAATTCCATTGGCACATATATCAGGATCCAGAGCACACTCATTGATATCTGCATTAAATGTTCAAAGTTTAATGCTCACAGTCACTCACTGTCTGTTGATACATGTATGTCCAGTAAAGATCACTCAAAACACATAGTGTTTAACCCTGCAACCCTTCAATTTGCTGTTGTTCAGAAAGAGAAAGGAAATGAATATAAGGAGTGAGAATAAAATCAAGAGATATGGGACACTTCCCTGGTAAAAATGAAAAGTGAAGGGAACTGGCAGAAATTCAAAGAATTAAGCCATGTAATGTGCTGGCATTTATGATAAAATTAATAAAGAAATTTATAGGCTGTTGGCTCAAAACCCAAAGGAAAACTCAATTTGATAGGTACTATAACCATCTAATTAAAAGGCAAAGATTTATTAGGATTTCTATATAATTTTATGGTTCCAAAGGCATGGAATATTTCTATTTTATTATCATTTTTTATAGTCAACTAAGCAATATGATACTTAGTAAATGTTTCTCCTTGTTGATAAGTTGAAATTGATGGAGAGGTCAGTTCACATGTGGATGTTTGAGAACACAATGTTTTGCAAGCCATGAGCAGGACTACTCTCTGTCACGATAGGAAGTGGGAATGATGTGCTTATAAGAGAAGCCACTAAGTTCCAACGGGGCAGCTGGCTCTGCTGGGGAGGCAATGATGAAAGGGAATAAAAAATGGTGTGAAACAAAATTTTGGTCACTATGCTCAAATTTTAACAGTAACTATTGTTTTCTAGAATTTAGGAAGCCTTAAATATTCCAGAAATGTCAGTCTTTGGGTTTTTGAGAGAAGCAACTTTGTAAAAGTTTGCTTTTTTATTCTTGTTTCTGATATTCTTTGCAAAGATGTGATGTTTACTGTCAATTAATCTATAATTTGTCTAAAGTCTCATCAAATATGAAAGTAGAGGAATATTTATGCAAACTAAAGGTGAAGAGCACCCTACAGTTTTATTTAAAAAAACAAAAGATACTATATTAACATATAAGAGAACTTTAAAAGTATAAACACATATGTACTTAATATTCAAATTCCATATTGGAATTTTGTTTACCATAGTGCTAAATTTAAAAGAAGAAAACTTCATTGAAACTTTGTACTTCTATAGGTGGATAGAAACATTTTAGTATATTCCTAGCCATAAATAGTCAATTTATTTTTAGGGCAGTATGTCTCAAATATCTCTTAAAGATCCATATCAAATACCTCTTACAGATTATTTTTGTTTAAACTATGTTAGTGTGATTATTTTACATTTTTTCTTCAAACTGACTCCCTTTTTTTTTAACCAACTGCAGCTTCTTCTTCAGCAAGGTATCCATAAAATCATGCCTGTAATTTGTTAGTGACATTTTTAATACCACATTTAATTATTTATCTACTAAGCATAAAAATGAACATCTACATACTGCTTAATATCATCTAGCTTTTAACCACTCTTCTAGAAGAAAATTTATCTTACTACATTACATGGATATATTTTATAATATAAATATATCATATCTATAATATAATAATAATAAAGATATGCAACAATTATTATAAGATTGAGAATTGAATAGTTACCTCTTCCATCCACAGTGATACCTACTCCACTACTACAAAGGCCATGGAATTCAGCTGTAAGATAAAAACACACAGAGAAATCAAAAGCTCTAAATTATATCCGTTTCATACACAAGTCACTTTCATGACTCCAAAACTATCATTAAAAAGAATTATCTGAAATAACTTAAAATTGAAAACAAATCACAATTTTCTAGCACATAATTATCTTAAGAGTTCCAAAATCAGAGATAAGCATAAAAAAGTAAAAAAAAAAAAACAAAAATGTGATTATCACCTTAAATATCATTAATATATTGATACATATTACAAACATTTTCTACTTATGGAAACTTAAAAAAAATCTAAATTGTATTATAGAGATTGGTTTTAAGCTTTTTTTTTCTTCTCTCAATAGTAACAGGAAACATATATAATAAGTAGCATTTACTATGTGATATGCCTGATACTGTTCTAGCATTTTGAATCTAATAATTTATTTAATCCTCTCAATACCACTAACTAGATCCTGTTTTTTCCCTCTTTTATAGCCAAGAAAGTTGGAATAGAGATGGGAAGTAATATGCTCAGATCACAGAGTTATAAGTCGGGGAGTAGGCTTAGGCCCTCTGTATTCTAAAACAGGCATTTCATGTAATAGCCCATTTAATAGATTAATATTTTTTCTCAGTTATGTGGATGTATTACACTCGTTCAATCTCTTATTGATGAAATTAGGTTTGTTCAACTTTTGGCAATTACTGATATAATAAATAATACAAATTTCAAAATATCACTAGGTTAATCTCTTAGAAGTAAAACTGCCCCAAGTGTATGCTTCTTCCTGATAGTGTTCCTCTCCCAAAATATCCCAGGTTACATTTTCAGCAGCAGTGTATTGGTACAACCTTCCCAACACTGGGGAGAATCAATCATTTTTACCAATCTATAAAACAAAAATGACACTTTAAAAATTTTCTTTTAATTTTAAACAGATTAGGCATCTTTTATGCGGCACTCTTATCACCGGCACTTCTGCTTTGTGAAGTTTTGTGCACACTGTACTTTTTTCTATACAGGATTTCAACTTTGCCTATTGATTAATGTAAATTCCTTATAAATTAAGGAAAATATTTTTCTAATTCATACACGTATGTTACTCTTTGGGGCCTGTTTTGAGAGTCCTTTATCATTACAAGATAACAAAAAATTTGCATCTTCTACAAAAAAGTTATTTTGCAACATTTAATATAGGGAGCTACCTTCATATTTTTCCAATATTTATCAATAATATTCATTACTTTTAGTTCAATTTGTTCTTACTGATCTAAAATGTCACCTTTATTGTATTCTATAATCCCATTTCTATTTACAATTGTTCCTAGACTCATTTTATTAGTTCACTGATCCTTTTATCTAGTCTAGTGATCAATTTTTCTTCTTCTTTCATAATAAGCATAATTCACTTAGATATATCAAGATACTTCATTAACTCCTTTTTTAAAAAAAATGTCATACTCAGTAATTCTTCCAGAGGGATGCTAACAGACTTTCTAAGGTTTGAGCAGTCCATTGAGTATTTTTTAACAGAATTACTAGCCACTTCCTTTGCTAGAATGCATTTCTTCCATTTTCTACCTAGGAAATTCTGATTTTTTTTTTTTTTGAGACCAAAGTAAGTATGCATCCTGCTTTGCAGTCTTTCCCAGTCTCCCCAGGAACTGCTCCTTCCTTTGTGCTCTCCTGGTTGCTTAGGCTTCTTTTCAAGGCAGCAATCATACTAAATAGTAATTTATATATTTGCCTACCTATACTTTCAACTCTTCTTGGCTTTAAAGGGAAAAGAAATAAGAGAGACTGTGTTTGAGTCCCTGCTGTACTTACAATTCGATACAGTTTTCATAAAAATGTGAATAACCAGTCACAGAATAGCCAAATTAAACCATTTAATGTGCCTGTAACATATGGTAACATTCAGAAAGAAATTTATGACTTTCTGGAACTACTGATAGATTCCTCATAGACCAAACTTCTATAGACTACATCCTAATACCATTTTGCATGAAAATTAAAAATAAATAAAATCAGGTTCTCATGAACTTATCATAACCTTGAAAACGGTAAGTAAATTTTATGCTATTTATCATCAGAATGATGAGAGATGAAAGACTTTGAGGCTAGCATATTCACATAAAGAATCTGGTTTAACGGTCATAATTGGATCATAAGATAAATTTTCCTATTCACTATGTGCTCTCTTTCCCTAGAGATCGTAAGTAAATATAAGCCAGATCTTAATATATGCCTCACATATCAACACAGATTTGAATTTCTTTCCTTTCGTTAAAGATAGACAAAACACTTCAGAGTCGAGGTACTCTTTGACCCACTATCTAATGTTAGCTTAGACAGATTGCTTTTCAGGTACGGAACTGGCAAAGGTGTCTACCTGAGTTTTTAGCAGGGCATGGCTGGCAGGGCTCTCCAAAACCATAGTCTGGATTGGCACAGCAGCATTCAGACTTGGTCACGGCGCCGGGGAAGGGCCGCACACACACGCCCTTCTTGATCCCACCGTAGCATGTACTACGCATGTGCGTGTCTGAGGAGAAAACAATGACTTGAGATAGTGATATAGAGACAAAGAGATTTCAAAACAGAAGGATTCTTGTAACTTAAGTGGCCAGTATATGGGAAGCTCTGGATAGCATCTGCCACTTCTCTCTTTCTTTGTATCTTCAGCATCTCATAGCATTAGGAGATCAACAAATGTTTATTATGAGAAGGAAAGAATAAATGCATACGAACCATTTTTTTCTCCAATAATTTTTACGCGTTACACAAGCATCAATTATCCCGCTTATCCTCACAGGCCCCTCATTGACCCAGGTATATTTCCACAGCTATAAACAAGACTTAGACCTCTAATCACTGACTATACTTCATATTATTTCTATTTTAGAAGTTCTTATGAACAATGAAATGCTGTGCAGTTAGACTATCTTGCGATGACCCTGTTGGTGATGAAATTTCTCTCTTCAGATTTCTGAGATAGGAAGCCTGTCTTTTCAAGCCCCAGTTCACTGTTGCAGCTATGATTTCTTTCTTTATTTTGGGCTATGCTGGGTCTCCACTGCTGTGTCGGCTTTTCTCTAGTTATCGAGAGTGGGGGCTACTCTAGTCGTGATGCATGGGCTTCGCATTTGCAGACGAGGAGCTCGGATTCTAGGGCGCTCGGGCTTCAGCAGTTGCAGCACCGAGGCTCAACAGCTGAGGCTCCTGGGCTTGAGAGCACAGGCTCAGGAGCCGCGGTGTGTGCTTAGCTGTTCCAGGGCATGTGGGATCTTCATGGACCAGGGATCGAACCCATGTCTCCTGCATTGGCAGGCAGCTTCTTTACCACTGAGCCACCAGGGAAACTTCGTTATGACTATGTTTTAATCTCTGACTCTCAACAAACCCAGTTCTATAAATAATTACTGCTACTATGTGTCTTTGGTGCTGTGCCTGTTGCTTTATAGACATTATGTCATTGAACATTCAACAACTCCATAGGGTAGTGATCATTATCCACTTTTCGTAGATGAGGAAGGTGAGGTTCAGAGGCATGATGTAAGTACCTCCAAGGCCTAGACTATCCATTGCCTGAGCTGAAATTCAGACACAGGCTTGTATGACCTCCAAAGCAATTCTTCTTTCTACTATGTCAGATTATACCCTGAAGACACATAACCTGGTTACTGTGCTCATGTAAATTCTCATAAAATACAGGACAACTTTATGAGATGGTAAATGGTAACTATTAAAAAAAAAACAAACTCAGATCATCATACAGGCCAGAGAAGGAGTAGAGTTTTAAGCAGTCTATTATATAGTAATTCCATCAAAGAGATAACCATTATTTATAAATACTTATAATTATTAATAACTTGTTAGAAATAATTTATTTTATCTGCTTGCTATGCAAAGTACTTATGTCCTGTGATCTGGTGTTTTTTCTGGTTAAAACAATGAGATGGATGTGTGGCTGCATGAAGCAGAGATGTGTGTATGCTCAAATGGAAGAGGTTTTCCCACACTGAGCCTGGGGAGTGGAAGTGCTGTTCCTTTCTGCCTCTGCTATGACCTCGTTTGGGAGGGTCAGCTCTGAGTTACACACAAGTATAGGACTCAACACAATGATGGATACTTGCAAATACAACATAATTCATGACTTGCAATAAGATTTTTGTGAGTTCTTGGGATGGTACCCCTTATCTCAAAAGGCATCACAGAATGGTCAAAGTTATTTCTGTTTTCATGCTGAGAACATAAGCCAGGGGCAATTTTTAGAAGCAAGTCAATAAAAAGCCTATGATACTCACTTCTACCTTTGATAAAAACAGTTGAGTTTTCCCTTTTCAAAGACCCCAGATTGGAACTCTAGTTCATTTTATTCTCTTCAGTGTAGCCAAGCCAACATTCACAGTAGACAGGATTAGAGACACCGATAGCAGCAGTACCATCACGACGAGCTCACATGAATGTTTTGGTTGGTGATCAGACTTAAATCCTACACTATGCCTTTTCCATGTGTTATCAAATTTCTCCAAGTCTTTTCTTTCTTAAAGACTGGAATTGCTGAAGGATTTTCTCAGATAATTAGCATACTTTACCTTTGTATTTACCAAAGGTAAAGTATGTATGGACACAAATGCTAATTTTACTTTATTCTTCATTTTTCAGGGTCAACTTTTCTTTATAGCTCAAAGCAGCAACTCTTAAGACAATGTTTAATATAACACTATTATTCTGATTTAACAAAACAGTAGTAATTGTAATAGTTTACTTATTGGGTATGTGTTATGTGCCAGACATCATTCAAGATTTATACCAATAAATCTAATATTAACCTATTTAATCCTCGAAAACAACCAGTGAGGAAAGGATGCACAGAGAGGTAATGTATCTTGCCTAAGGCCACACAACTAGTATTAAGGCAGGACGAGAGTAAAGAACAAAAATTAACCTTTTAGCTGACAGAACTGTCAAAGAGTGTTCATGAAGATGTTGAAATACTCTTAAGCTAACATAACAGGATGTTAAAAAGGAAATTTAAGCTGAAATCTCATGGTGCTAAATAACATATAACGAGGTGAATTTTGAGACTTCATCCTGAAGGAAGTAGAAATGGAAAATTCATTGCCAGGGTCTTAAACCCCTCCCAATATCCAGGATACAATTTAGAGAGAGGCAATCAAGAGTTTTTGAGGAGGATTTTTTTGGGGCAAGAGCCAGATCACAAATCGGGCATGCTTCCATCTTCACCCCTGGGCAAGAGAAATGGGCTTCACAGGGAACAGCTTGAAGAATTTGTACCAAACTCTGTCAGGGACCCGTAGCACACAGAGGAGAGTGGCTGCTCTTCCCACCGCAGAATCAAAGGACAAAGGCAAGAGCAACCTCTATTCATTCAGTTCACAGGGCAAAGGGTGGCATGTCCTGTGGATTAGATGAGGGCCACATTAACTGGAGGCTCTAAAATGAATGCATAGAGAGGAGACGAGACACCATCAGGGACAGTCTGTCTAAAGTGGACGGCACGAAGACCTGGGGTTGGGCCAGGAGCAGCCACCAGGAGAAAAATGCAGGGTCTGCCTCTCGTCACAGGCGGGCCAAGGCCGTTGACACCCTCATGAAATCACTCACAAGGACGAAGTTGGCTTAAACTTGTGTCAAGCCCAGGAATCCTGAAGTAACCCTAGCAGAGTGCCAGCGCTTCTGCCTTCCTTCCTCCCCCTTGTGCTCTGACTGCCCTGGCAGAGTCAGAAACATCCCAAGCTCATGAAGGTGCGAGCTTGGGAAGGGAAGTCATACCTTCACGTTCAGAATACTGACTATTATACATCACTGGACATTCTAATTGCTAAATCCAGACTGTTTTCATTGCCTCAAGCTGTCTTATAAATTTCTGCCATCTAAAAACTGTGAAGTTGGGGATACCTAAGTTTTCCTCCTTAGTAGATAAACTGCTCCCACTGAATAATTAAAAATATGTTTTGAAGGGATTGAGAAAAAAAAATACAGTTGCCTTTTGTTCATATCCTGTCTGTGAATCATGCTTCTTCAATATCCTGGTTACAACAGAAGTTTAATTTTCTGAAAATGAAAAACTCCATCTCAGTATATAGGTAAACAAAAATGAACAAACAAATGAAATCTAAAATTAAAGTGCTAACTCTAATAATAATTCACAGTAATGATTCATCTCTAACCTCAACAATCAATGCCTCTAAAAGCATCTCAAAAGGCAGAAGATCTGGCAGGTTAAAGGAATAGCTACATAATTTTACACACAGAACAAATGGTGTTTAAATTTTAAAAAGTTTAAGTAACTACAACTGTGAAAAACTGGAGAGGGATTCCCAAAAAACTCTAATGCTTTTTCTGTATGTGGACAAGAGAATGAATATTTGTGTTTGAACGCTGACTTCCTAACAACTATTCATAGGTCGGTTGCTTAAAAGAAAAATCATTTCTCCCTCCAAAACTGGTTTTGAACTAATCACAGATTTCAGCAAAAGCATTTAGATAAAGGAAAAAAGCAACTGAAGATATTTTAGCCCTTTAAGCAGAAAGGAGCTACATTCTTCTAGTTACTGTATTTGAAATAGTCCTGAACGAAGTGCTGACAATCGTGTAAGCTGAAAGAAATCCTAGCCTGGATGGACTGGATGAAACTTTAAGTGGACAGGTTATTTCCATCTGCTGTTGCTTCTTCTTCATTTTTTTTTTACATAACCTTCAGAATCCAAATGTTTTGATTCCCGTAGGTTAAGAATAAAGTATAACCAGCTACGTCTGAGAAAGAATTTCATTCCTCTCAAATAATACTTTCAAACCACTGAGTATGTCTGTCTTTTACTCTATGACCTGAGAAATAGATGGTGCACAACGGCTAATTCACTTTCATGGAAGTGCTTTGGAGAGAATATGGCATTCAATGTATTTTCACAACTACTCCCTCTGCTCTTGATATCATTAGGACATGATGGTTGGGTTTTTGAATGCCAAGGATATTTTCGTTTTGCCCGCCTCTTGAAAGCTGATGCCTGCTCACTCAAAAGTAGGAATTATTCCCAAGAGGGATGATGAATGGTTTCAAATAAAATATACATTCTCTCGCATACTCTTTCCTCGTTTCTATCATTACACAGCACTGAATAACTATTTAGAAACATTTCCAACTTTCGATATAAGTTGAAGTTCTAACATATAAATTATTTACATTTAAAATTTTGTTTGGGAAAAGCAGCAGACTCACAGATATAGAGAACAATCTGGTGGTTACCAGTGGGGATGGGAGGAGGGGCAACATAGGGATGGGGGAGTAGGGGATACAAACTATGGGAGTAAGACAGGCTTAAGGATGTACTGCACAGCATGAGGAATATAGCCAATATTCTGCAATAACTGCAAATGAAATTAACCATTAAGATTGTATAAAAATAAAATTTAAAAGGCTTCCCTGGTGGCTCAGACAGTGAAGAACCTGCCTGCTGAGCAACTAACACACAGAAGATGTTTTAAAAATGTTACAGCTCAGATGACAAAAATAAATATTGTTTGGATAAAAGTAAGAGTTTATTTAAATACAACTGCTATCCCTGTTTCATGTCTCACTAATTATAAAGCATGTATCCATTGTATGTAGTGTGTTAAGTCTCTCACTTGTGTCCAACTCTTTGTGACCCCAGGGATTATAGCCTGCCAGGCTCCTCTATCCATGGGATTCTCCAGGCAAGAATACTGGAGTGGGTAGCCATTTCCTTCTCCAGGGGATCTTCCTGACCCAGGGACTGAACCTGGGACTCCTGCATTACAGGCAGATTCTGTACTGTCAGAGCCACCAGAGAGACATGGTTATCTAACAATACGAAGGACACTGGTAAAGAACAATTTTTTTTCCTTCTCTAGCATTTCTATCTCATCAGAGGCTACTGAAGGGAGCTAGCTGGGCTCTTTGTCCCTTTTTAAAAGGTGCCTTATTGAGATATAATTCACATACAAAGAACGCACCCACTTAAATAAATTCAATAGCTTTTAGCACATTCGTAGAGTTGGACGATCATTATTTTAGCTGATACCAGGACATTTCATCATCTCATAAACACCTTTAACAATCACCTTCTTCTCCCACCACCCTCAAACTCTCTGCTCTGAGCAACCACTCATCTGCTCAGTCTCTACAAATTAGACCTTTACAGACATTTCATGTGGAAATGAAATGTGTGTGGCTTCTTTCACTTAGCACGATGTTTTCAAGCTTATCCATGCTTTCATGTGTTGTTAGTATTTTCTTCATTCCTTTTTATGGCTGAATATTATTCTATTGTATAGATACACCTTTATCCCGTTTTCAAAAATCATTCGGTCATTGGGGCCATTACAGAATGTTTCACTTACCAACACACACGCGTCCGTCCACACCCACAGCCAGACCTGGGGGACAGTCACAGCGGAAGGACCCTTCATTGTTGATGCAATGCCCATTCATGCAGATTCCTGGGGTCTGGCACTCATCAACATCTGCCCAGAGAGGGGAACACAAGCCAGGCCATTACTCTAACTTTATTACAGAGTTGACCTGTTGCCACCACTGTACACCATCAACATTTGGTTTTCAATTTTATAACTTGTGCAAGAATACACAGATGTGACAAAAAACCTTTTACACAAATGCAACTCTTTCAAACACATTTTCAGAAAGATTGAGTGAAAGTAGATCGTTTTACCCGTTAGAAGAGTATGACAAATTCATTTTTCATTATTTATTTGGCAATTCTGTTTAATATTAAATGATATTCAACTCAAATTAGTTAAGTGAAACAAATTCTTAAAACCAAGGTAAATGTTTCTAACTAACTTTCATTTACACATATATAAAATTCCAAGATGCTGTTTTAATATTAATTCAGTCAGTTCACAGTAACAAAATAATTTGAAGTCTCAAAGTGCTTAAATTTATGAAATGTAACCCACCATTAAATGGCTTCCCTGTAAAGGGAACAGCCTTCAAAACACAGAGCTGCCAAATCATGAGCATTTCAAAATTTATGGATTACAGCATTTGTAATAAAAATTAATAAAAGTTTCAATAAAGGAGGAACTGGTGAGATTGAGGTCATCTTTTTATGTATGTTTAAGTTAGAAATGCTGAAAAAGTTACAGGCTGTAATGTAATGCTACACACTGGAACAGAATGCTAATCTCATATCCTGTGATTAATCTAAGTTAGCTAACCTTGAGATGACATTCCAGTCCTGAGTTCAATCAGCAAAGCTACAATATTTCTATTTAATAGTGAACTTCTTTTTCACGAATAGTCAAGAAACTACTTTCATTCAGAAATACAAGAATCAGTCTTGATTTTTCTCTGTCCACTGTCCCTGGAATTTCACTGACATTATAGGGTTTGGGTATGAGTATTATTTGCTATTCAGATCAATTTGTGTGACTGAAGGCAGGAAGTATTCATGGAGCTTATTTTGTCCAAAAGGAGGAAACTGGAATAAAACTTATTTTTTTAGTAGAACTACAAAATTTGTTCCATCTTATTAAATTCCAACTGTGAATATAAACATAACGTAGTCTTATTTATTTCCAAGAGTTATCTTTTGCTTAGTAAAGTTACCACTAGAGCTTGGGCTTCAAAATGGTTTTATAAACAAAACAGTTGCTAGAAATATTCAAATTACTCCTTCATGAAATCAATACAAGGCTTTTAGATATGGATATAGTAACAGATGATATGTGAATTAGCTTATGGAAAAGTTATAATGCAAAACCAGTAATGAACGACGGTGGAAAATCTAGTTCTGAGAATACAATATTTTTCTTCCTCTTTTTTTATGTAAAAAGTTGAGAGAACTTATTTCTTCATTGTCTTTTCCAGATTTGCTAGAACCAATCTGTCATTCCCTTAATTCTTCCTATGCCATTATTATTTTTGTAAAGACACTGGTGTTCCACAGACCACAAAGTATGTTTTTCTAGGAAGCTTTAGACACCTGCCGTACTGAATTACCAAGAGACGTGAATAATACAAAATCCACATGAAGAAACTGAAGTAATTCTTGCATGATTCATTCAGATAAAAAAGATGGTTTCAATCATGGTTACTTTCCTATCTCAGAGCCATACATACCAGTGCAGTAACGCCCATTTGGAGCCAAGATAAATCCTGGTTTGCAGATGCACTTGAAGCTGCCATCTTCATTAATGCACATCCCATTCAAACACATGTTGGTGGTTGTACACTCATCATGGTCTACAGAAGGAGAGAGTGACTTACACAACTGGCTTTGAGGAAACCAGTGCCCCCTCTTCCTACAAACAACTGCCAGGCATATTCTACTGCATAAATGAGCCAAGTGGTCACAGACTTTTTTTTTTCTTATGAATGCCAACCGAGTGAGAGCAAATAGTGTGGAAAATGTGAAGGACCTTTAGTGTAAGGGACATAGAGGAAAAGCATTACGGAAATTTTGTGTGTAGTTTCTATTAGAATCACATGAATAGAATTTTATTTTGATTACCAAAAAGTTACTATTTCTTTCATCGGATGTTTACATTGTATGAGAGAATAAAGCAACGAGAAAGCTCACGGCACATGAAATGATCTGGACTTTGATTAGTGGGTGAAATATGTGCTTCTGTGCAAATAGAATATTTCTGTGGCGTATTGGTGTTTACTACAAGGCTAGACCAGGGCCACAAATTTGGAGATTTGATTATCGCATACATCAAATGTTTTTGTGCTTCCCTAGACTGGAGATGGGTCTTTTCTGTGTTATCAGTGTTGTAACCCCAACAGTCAAAATACAGTAGGTGCTAAAAATTACAAAGAATAATTGTTACTTTAAACATATGCCACACAAGAAATTTCCAGAAGCAATGAACTATTCATTTATTATATTTCCAAAAATTCTGTCCCTTCACTTTAACAGTCTTTTGTTAAATGTATTTATATTTTACCTAAGTCATCTGAACGACTGTCATATATGTGCTGTATGAGCTTTCATGGAAATAGTCTCTATGGTTCTAAATAGAAGTGTATATATCCCTTAAAAAATCTTTTGCAAGGGAGCAGGCACTTTCCATACCAACGCAGTTTTTTCCATCTGTAGTTAATTCAAAGCCAGCATTGCAAATGCACTGGAAACTTCCATCTGTGTTCACACATCGACCATTCTTACAAAGAACCCCATTCTGGATGCATTCATCAATATCTGGGGAAATTAACAATATTAGTCTTTTAAAATAATCACAAAATCAATAAGACAATCCATGTAATATCCAGGTCATGGTGCTTCTTTAGAAAAATGTTCATCTCTCACCAGGTTTTTTTTTTATTGGATAGGTAGGTATAAGCAGTTATACAGCCCTGACTTATAACAGCTGAAGGAGGGAAGAAAAAGAAAAATGAAATGGGGTGTACAGTGAATGTAGAAGAGGGAGGACAGTGCAGCTGGAATGTAGCTGCTTCTGACACAGTGGTTGAAGACCTGAAAAGTCAGAGCAAGTGAAACTGCTCATATGTGGAATCTAAAAAGAAATGGCATAAAAGAACTTATTTACAAAACAGATACAGAAAACAAACTTACGGTGACCAATGGGGTGAGGTGGGGAGGTACAAACTGGGAGACTGGAATCAACATATACACACTATTATATGTAAAACAGAAAGCTCAAGGACCTACTGTGCGCTTCTCTGGTAGCTCAGCAGGTAAAGAATCCGCCTGCACTGCAGGAGACCCTGGGTCAAGGAGATCTCCTGGAGAAGGGAACAGTTACCCACTCCAGTATTCAGAGAATTCCATGGACAGAGGAGCCTGGCAGGTTACAGTCCATGGGGATCGCAAAGAGCTGGACACAACTGAGTGACTTTCACGTCACGTCACTTCACTTCAAGGACATATAGTATGGCACAGGGAACTCTGCTCAATACTCTGTAATGACCTATATGAGAACAGGATCTAAAAAGACTGGATACATGTATGGTGGTGCTGGTTCAGTCACTAAATGGTGTACAACTCTTGTGACCCCATAGCCTGTAGTCCACCAGGCTCCTCTGTCCATGGGTTCCCATTTCCTTCCCCAGGGGATCTTCCTGACCCAGGAACCAAACCTGTGTCTGATTCTTTACCACTGAGCCATCAGGGAAATCCAAATATATGTAAAAGTATAATTAAATCACTTTGCTGTACACTGACACTAACACAACATTGAAAATCAACTATAGGCCATCAAAAATCAATTTAAAAAAAGACAAAGCAAGGAGCTGAATAAGAATGGAATAACTAAAGAATATCTGGATTAAGAGCAACATGACAAAAATTGCTGGAATAAAGTGATTCAAGCAACTGCCAGTGGATAAATAGGAAATGAAAAAAGGAAAAGAAGGATTATCTTCTAGAAGAATTCTGGGATGAATCAGCAGTGAGGTAGAGCATTTGGATGAGGATGGTGGGTGTAGCAGTGAAACTGCATTTAGAGCAGTCGTGATGCGGTATTGGACTACGTGTGAGGTTCAAAGGAAACAGTAGCTGAGAACAACAATAAATCTTGAACTCTGTTAATCAGAGAGCAGTAATGCTACTGATCTTACTTGGAGAAAGGAAGCTGTGATCTAGGGAAGGAAGATAAACCAGGTTTTTCTCTGACACCAGATACCACACTGCCTGTGTTACATATGCAAAAAAGTATTTATGTTTGAAGAGAGTACTTTGAGGGTGACATACAGTAAATCTGTAATAATGTAACAGCACTTATTTCATTCCATGTCTTTCTTGAATAAATTCACTTTTAACCTCCACAGCCTGGGTCACTCTATTTCATGGAACATTTTCATATGTGAAAGCAAGCTGCCTTACCAATGCATGCTTGCTTGGTAGGAGTCCGCTGGAATCCGGCGTGACATTTACAATAATAGGATCCAGGTGTGTTAACACAGTCTCCATTAGTGCAGGGATTTGATGTGCATTCATCAACATCTGTGAGCAGCAAAAGAAACCATTACAGACCGCACTCCATTTCTAGAAACGTTTGTTTAAAATGCATTTAGGCCTCCCAAATTTGAGAGAAGGCCAGTCAGTGCTAATAGTCTAAACAGCAGAGTATTTATAAAGGAATAAAAATTCCTTTCTTCAACTACAGAGGCCCATCTGGAGAGTTACAAAAATATCACCTATTGGAGAATACAAGAGAATTTGCTTTAACCAAGAAATAATGGTCTTTCAATTTGAATAATGTACAATGATCAAAAGCATGAGTTTGGGGAAGACACAGCCATGAGTTCCCAGAGGCTAGAAAATGTTTATTATCTAAGTAATCTGGGCAAGTTAATAGCCTCTTTAAGGCTTACTACAGAGTTAGAAGATTAATTAAAAGATTTTTAAAAGATACATATTTATATTACATATTGTCACTTCTATTAGTTTTTAAAAAGACAGACAAATTATGGAATTTTTGTTAACTCATTTATATATGTAACTATGTATCAAGGCTTGGGTAATATTTTGAAGCAAAAAACACAGGATGGGGTAAAAATGGAAATTAAGTTTTTTTAAAAAGTCTATTATATTCGGTAGTTGCTGGTTTCTCTAGGATCTTAAAATTGGCACAGGGATTTTTTTGCATAAAACGAAGTTTTATGGAAATACTGATTCTGATCCTAAGGGTGAGAAATGTCACTGCTCTCTCTTTAAATTCTCCAAGTCTTATCAAATGCAAATTTATCACAGAATTCAAGGACTGTGCAACTGAACGACAAAGTGGACATCAAGGATTAGTTAAATCCTAGAGAAATCATGTTTGTGTTAGAAAAAGCAATGCCCACTAAGTATTATTTTGAATGCTGGTGAATTAAAAGCCTGGCTGGCTGGTTAGGGCATAATGATTTGCCCTTTCATAGACATAGAGAAGTCATTAGCATATATAATTTCAGCTAAATTGGTGAGCACAACAATAAAATCAATTCACAGTTTTACCATTTTTGTAAACAGATTGCTTCTTTCACAGATATTCTTAAACGAGGAACTGTACTCTACCAAACTCACCAACTTCATTAATATAAACACCTAGATTGCAAGCAATTAAACTTTCTCTGGTAACAGAGTGGGGGAAAAACACTCACAGCAAATAAAATTAAAAACAACACAGAAAAACAGGAGTAAATACTTTTTTAATTCATCCAAAGATTCCTGGCATCCAAAGATGCCTCCATTGAGACTCACATTTAAGCTTTTGGTTGACAGTTTCAATTCACTGAGCCAAAGGAATGAAGCAAAATGAGAAAAGACAGAGTTTAGAGTGTTAGTAAGCGTATCAAGCATGACTAATGGTCTGTGCAACAGGCCATATCACCTTCAGTAGACAGTGCGGCAGGTCGTGTCCGATTCTTTGTGACCCCAAGGACTATACAGTCCATGGAATTCTCCAGGCCAAAATACTGGAGTGGTTAGCCTTTCCCTTCTCCAGGGATCTTCCCAACCCAGGGATCCAAGCCAGGTCTCCGGCATTGCAGGCCGATTTTTTACCAGCTGAGTCACAAGGGAAGCCCCATGGTCCTAAAACTGTCCTTAAAAGATCATCAAAACTCTGTTCATTGCCAAACACAGCAGTGTTTTTGTCCTCTTTGTATTTCATTTTTTGGCTGCACTTAACTCCTTTTCTCTCGAAAGCACACCTTTTCAAGGCTTCAGTGATACATATTTTCTAGATTATTTTGCCATCTCACCAACATTATTACTAATGTTGCTAGTCCACAGGGTTCTAGCTGTACTACCTGCTATCTTTTAACTCTTCCTGTTTTTCAGCTTGGCTGCAATCATCACCTATATGTTGCTGACTCCTAAATTTTTAATTCAAGTCAACACTCCTCTTAGCTTTACAGGTCAATACCCAAGACACCTAAAATTCAACATGCCCCCTAAGAGATTCATCAACCACTTCCTCCCAACCTCTGTCTTACAGCTCATGTTAATGATGCCACCATATATCCAGTGTTACTCAGTGACGAAGGAAGAAAAGGGAGAGGCAGAGACAGAAATCACAGCATTTAGAACCAGAAAGGACAGGGGACTCTTCTTTCTTTTTCCTTCTGGCCATGTCATGCAGTATGTAGGATCTTGGACCAAGGGATAGAACCTGCACCCCGTGCATGGAAGCGTGTAGTCTTAACCACTGGACAGCCTGGGAAGTCCCAGGCAGGGGATTCCTGAAATAGTCCAGCTCAGCAGTAGGGTAAGGAAGCACATGGAAGCATAAGTGCACAAGAAAGACAGCTTGGCAATCAGCTTTACTTCAAAATCCTATTCACCCCGACTTGTTCCTATAGTCTAAAAGCTATTTAAAAAACTGAGAAGAATGAAAGACTCATGAGCTTACCTATGCAATCCCCATTTGCATCCTGCTTATAACCCATGTTGCATTCACATCGGTAACTAGAGACAGTAGGTATGCAGCGTCCATTTAAACAGAGGTTAGCGTGGTGCTTACAGATATCTATTGTCTGGTTCAGAATAGCTATGAAAAATCAGAGCACAAACGACATTCCAACACTGCAACACGGATTACTTTCTTTCAAGTCGGTTTTTAAAAGGATATTTAAGTACATTATTTAGGGGTACATATCAAAAGCCCACATTATTCTGTATTTTATTAAAACTTTAATGTTGGAATTTAAAAACTATTCTTGAGACACACGGTTATAACTTGCGTTTGTTAAGTTATATATCTGGAAATTTTGCCCATAATGTCGTCTTTTTAAAATGTCAGGAATGTTCTACTGTACATTTCAATGCTTCCCACTTTTTTTTTTTTTTTGGTAACCATGCTGAATATCCAGATATATCGTAAACAGGCAATATGCCAAAAAGAACAAACATAACACTGTAAGACATCATTAAATATTATTAGCAAGAGCAGTTATTTTAAAAAAGAATGAACTTAAATGTCAAGCACGCCAATGCCAATTCTGGCTAGAAGCCCACAGTTCTCAATTTCTTAAGTTATTCAACAAAAGAGGGCGAGGAAAAGAAAAGATACTTCATTATAATATTTGTTTAGGCACAAGCAAGACATATTCAATTTATCTCAGTTGAGAAATGGTTCTGGAAAATAATTCAAGGAGGGTATGATTGGGACAGCTACAAGCAGCCAAATGAAATACACTGGAACCAAAAAGAATGCTCTTTAACGGCATCATCTGGTCTTGGAATATTACCCCACTCTCACCTCTATTTTCAAAGAGAACCTGGGTCACTCAGTCTTTTCTCCAACTTAGAAAGTTTATGGAACATAAAAATAACACTCTACTAAGACTGTTTTACTATATTATGCTTTAGACCTCGAAGTAGGTTTCTGCACACACACACACACACACACACACACACACCCCTTTTGGGGAAAAGGATTAGATATTATAATATCTTTTAAAGAGGAAAACTAAAGAGTCTACACACAAAGTGAACACTCACTTAGTCCAGTGATGATGGGCCCCTGCCCCCCGGCCCCTACACCAGCTCCCCCAACGCCAGGAGAAAAGCCGTTGCCTCCAGGAATGGGAATGAAGCCTGCTCCTCCGGGGCCATAGCCATTGCCATTGCCACTTGGGGCAAAGCCATTCCCCCCAGCGCCTCCAGGTCTGGAACCAGCACTCCCTGGAATCCCTCCTATTGGAAGTCCATCCAAGCAAAGTCTGCGATATTCCTCTAAAAGAGAAGAAAGTTCAGTTAAACACAAATGGATATATTTCTGCGTAATAAAGGTAATTTGTGTGTTATAATAATCATTTTAGGTTATCTATGCTTCATGATATGAATAAGTTAGTTATTAGCTTGATAAATGTTTTCAGTGCTAGTAGTAGCAGGAAAAATACGGGTGCTTCAGGAAAAAATGGAAATCTGTAAGCCATATTTTGACTGAGTTGCATACCCAAAGAATTGTCTATACGTACACTTTGATTTTATGTCTCTAAGTGCAACTCATAAAATTCCAGATATGACTTGCATTTGCAAGAAATTCACTTGAATGGATGGATATTAAACCTTTAAGCAATTCATTCTATATTTGGTTTTACTTAAATCTCCATCAGTATCACACCTACACATTTTCCCTCTTTTCTTTTTTTAAGGGATTAATATAATTTAGAATAATTTTTTTTCTAATGTGGACTCTTAACAGAATACAGCATTTAATAAGCTTTTAAATCTGCTAATTGTTTGTCCAAGTATCAAAGTTGAGGGAAAAACGTATAATTGCCTTATTTTCTTAACTGTTCTCAGAATTAGGGCACCATATGAGAAGAAATGAAAACTGTTTAACTCAAGTAATTGTTTGAGTATTAATATGACTAGGGTGATGAGTTTTCAAAATTATACACTATGCATTATCTCTGGTTTTAAAAAATTTTACTACTCAATTTTGGAATTACAAGGATTAGAAATTTAGAAAGAAAGGCCCTTATTTTTTTTCCTCCATAACAGAACATACAGATGTGTATGTTTATAAGCATATTTCAAAAAGCTGAATTATTTTTCATATTTATAACATGGAGGCAATGTAATAACATATTATCAAGACACTTATGTGATGAACACTACACTTTACTATGCATGTTATATTAACAAGAGGAACTACTTCTCGTTCATCTTAGAGTAATTTTCTGGTATAGCCTCAGCTACACGGCAGTTAATATAGCAAAGTGAATGACAGTGAATTCTGAAGACAAAAGTCAGTGTATTCTGAATTTTCAAGGTCATTAGAAAAGGTAGAAAATATCTCTTAAGGACTGGAGCACAATAAGCTGCTGCTGCTGCTGCTAAGTCGCTTCAGTCGTGTCTGACTCTGTGTGACCCCATAGATGGCAGCCCACCAGGCTCCCCCGTCCCCGGGATTCTCCAGGCAAGAACACTGGAGTGGGTTGCCATTTTCTTCTCCAAACCATAAGCTGAGGGTATGCCTAAAATAAAATAAATGAAGGCCAAACTTTATTACTCCAGCTTCAAATGGAAGATTAGGTTCTAAAACTGAACTTACATACCGACATTCAAAATAATTATTAAAATTCTTGCTTAAAGTTAATACATGATCGGTGGTTAGGGTTTTTTCTAATATTAACAAAGAGAATAGAATGAAGACTGATCCCAATAAACAACGTCACCCTAACCCCCACAAAAGTCACCCAAGTCCTGAAGACACTAAAAGGAAGGCAAAGATGATCTGTCTTTCAGGAAAACACGAAAGCACATTCTGGTCACTAATTTTCCTGCCATGGAGTGTCCTGAGCACATGAGCGGCCAACAGCTCACCAGAGCCTCTGACGGGACAGGCTTCAGGAATGGTTCCGATGCCCCAGCAGCGGCCGGGCTCACAGCAGCACTGCATTCTGGTCATCCTGCCCGGAAGCTCCTGTGCACAGCGGCCGTTCACCAGGCCCGAGAAACATGTGCCTGTTCTCTGATCTAAACACGGGAAAAGAAAATAGAAGACACGACAGAATTACCCTGAGTCCTCACATCATTTATTGTACACGTTAGGAGATGCTAAGTTAAGGGGATTATTTTACTTAATTTCTATTACAGCTCATTCTTTCCATTTCTATCACATTTATTCATGCTTTTGTCTATTTACTCACTGAGCACCCGTGCCACGCCATACCCCAGGTATACAAAAAAGAGAGGCATGAAGCAGCTATAAGCCCACACGCAGGAAGAAGCCACACCCAGACAGACGCAGAGCTCAAATGAGGGAAAGCGACAAACCCATCTCAGCCTGGACCAGTCAATCAGTCACCTAGCAGACCTGCAGATGTATACTGTTGTTCACTACAGAAATTTTATGGTTATTTATTACACAGCAATTCAAAACTGTCACAGGTACTATTTTAGAAAGACTGATCAGAACAGCTCGTTTGAGGCAGTGACATCTGAGCAGACTTTAATAAGGGGAGAGCATGAGCCACACAAGTAACCTGAAAGAAGAGAAGTTCAAAGAGAAAGAAGAAGATGTGTTTCACGTGCATGAAAAACGAGGAGTCAGTGTGACTGGACAAGAGAAGGCAGGAGGGAGGTGGAAGATTCTGAGCTCAGAGGCATACAGAGGGCAAGGGCACATACAGCCCCCCAAATCACGAGGGAAGTACTTTCTGATTTTATCTGGCGCGCCAAAAAGAGCCAGTCCAGTTTCACTACATATTATTTAACTTTTAACAAGATGCTTCCAAGAAGGTCTGTCCGTGACCACAAGAAGAAACACATACCACAACCATCAGGAGCTACATGTCACTGATGCAGACGAAACTATTAACTATAAATAATGCCATTAATAAGGAAAGCCAAATTTTTTTACACCAGATACTAAGTTTTAAAATAAATATATTATTTCCTTGAATGATCCAAAGCTTACCTCAGGTTACTTCCATGCTATTGTTAAATAAAAAAAAAAAATTGGCTTTAGTTCGGTATTATTCCATGTAAGAATCAGAATCCCTATCAGTCCTCAAAAGAAACCCAGTATGTCCAAGAGAAAGTACATAATTCGACTCATGCAGGCTTACTTAAAGGCACTGCAGACACTTGAAAAACATCACGATTTTTAAAAAAATTTATTTATTTTCAGTTTAGTTCAGTTCAGTCGCTCAGTCGTGTCCGACTCTTTGCGACCCCATGAATCGTGGCACGCCAGGCCTCCTTGTCCATCACCAACTCCCAGAGTTCACTCAGACTCACGTCCATCGAGTCAGTGATGCCATCCAGCCATCTCATCCTCTGTCGTCCCCTTCTCCTCCTGCCCCCAATCCCTCCCAGCATCAGAGTCTTTTCCAATGAGTCAACTCTTTGCATGAGGCAGCCAAAGTATTGGAGTTTCAGCTTTAGCATCATTCCTTTCAAAGAAATCCCAAGGCTGATCTCCTTCAGAATGGACTGGTTGGATCTCCTTGCAGTCCTATTTATTTTAATTGGAGGCTAATTACTTTACAATATTGTAGTGGTTTTTGCCATACATTGACATGAATCAGCCATGGGTGTACATCTGTTCCCCATCCTGAATCCCCCTCCCACCTCCCTCTCCATCCCATCTCTCAGGGTCATCCCATTGCACCAGCCCTGAGCACCCTGTCTCATGCATCGAACCTGGACTGGTGATCTATTTCACATATGATAATATACATGTTTCAATGCTATTCTCTCAAGTCATCCCACCCTCGCCTTCTCCCCCAGAGTCCAAAAGACTGTTCTATACATCTGTGCCTCTTTTGCTGTCTCACATATAGGGTCATCATTACCATCTTTCTAAATTTCATATGTATGCGTTAGTATCCTGTATTGGTATTTTTCTTTCTGACTTACTTCACTGTGTATAATAGGCTCCAGTCTCATCCACCTCATTAGAAGTGATTCAAATATTCCATTGTGTATACATACCACAGCTTTCTTATCCATTCGTCTGCCAATGGACATCTAGGTTGCTTCCATGTCCTGGCTATGATAAACAGTGCTGTGATGAACATTGGGGTACATGTGTCTCTTTCAATTCTGGTTCCCTTGGTGTGTACGCCCAGCAGTGGGATTGCTGGGCACCAGTTGGGTGTGGACAGGCTGTCTGTCATTGGGAATAATTTCACAGGTAGATTTCGACTCCCAAGAATGATTCAGGAAAATCGTTTTTAGAATATTCATTTCAGAAACCTAAAGTATTATATTCTTAAATTTACTTGATTTACTCCTCACGAATAGGATGAGAATTAAGATAGGGAACTTCTAAACTCTTCACAGTAACCACCGTCACAAAATACATTCAGTGCTACACAGTATGCTGAACGTACTTGTCTCTTCAAGGATCTCTGAGGAGGAGGTTGAACCATAAGATTTGGAAAGAAAAAGAAGAGAGTCATGGCCTTGAGTCAGGATACCTAGGTTTACAGTAAAAAATTCTTAATTGTTTTATTCTATAACCATATCTATCTACCTACTTCTTATTCATGAAATAGGGTTAATGGAAGGATTAAACAAAACAATACATGCTCTGTTTCCAGTAGAACAATGTATTAGATACCCTGAGTATCCCTCCCAATGGAAACATTCTTGATAAAATATGAAAAACTACTTTAAAAAATCATCTCACTGACATGAAAAAGGGGAAAAACTGTGTCTCGAAGTGAAATGAAGAATCTTTGGAGGTTAAGCGCACACCTAGGTTTCAGCTTTTTGGCTTCTATAAACTCTGGAGACTCTGGTTTTCAACTCTTGATAGTTTTACAGGGGCTAGAACCTAAGAGATAAAAGCCCAGATTTATCTCTCTAATACAAAATGAACCAGGACACTCCCTCATAAAGAAGGGGTCCCACGCAGCTATATCCTTGTTATATGGCTAATGCAGAGAAGAGCAGCTAAGAGACTTGCCTGTTTCTACCTTCATGCTGCATGGAGGAAAAAAAAAAAAAGACTCTTCCTAAGAATGTGAAACCACAAGCTCTTTCTCACATAGACGACTTCGTTGTCAAAATATTAGGTTTGTGTTCTGAAAATTTCAAAGGAGGAATATTACATAAAGAGGTCTCCAGGTAGGGATATTCAAAGTACCTCAGAAAAACCAACACAACTGAGGACTTAATACTGACATAGGTCTCAAAGAATTTCCACATATAAAGTTTCAGGAAAAAAGGAGTAGCTAACAGAAAAGTAACTGAAGAAGTAAGTAAATCAATAACACATAGGGAAACAAGGCTCAACGAACAAAGGTTAGCTGAATAAATAACAGATACTGGAATGGTCAGATCAACTGGAGGAAAGATGTAAGCATTTGAATGCAGAGTTCCAGAGAATAGCAAGGATAAGAAAGCCTTCTTCAGTGATCAATCAATGCAAAGAAATAGACGAAAAGAACACAATGGGAAAGACTAGAGATCTCTTCAAGAAATTAGAGATACCAAGGGAACATTTCATGCAAAGATGGGCACAATAAAGAACAGAAATGGTATGGACCTAACAGAAGCAGAAGATAAGAAGAGGTGGCAAGAATACACAGAAGAACTGTACAAAAAAGATCTTCATGACCCAGATAATCATGATGCTGTAATCTCTAATCTAGAGCCAGACATCCTGGAATGTGAAGTCAAGTGGGCCTTAGAAAGCATCACTACGAACAAAGCTAGCGGAGGTGATGGAATTCCAGTTGAGCTGTTTCAAATCCTGAAAGATGAGGCTGTGAAAGTGCTGCACTCAATATGCCAGCAAATTTTGAAAACTCAGCAGTGGCCACAGGACTGGAAAAGGTCAGTTTTCATTCCAATCCCAAAGAAAGGCAATGCCAAAGAATGCTCAAACTACTGCACAAGTGCACTCATCTCACATGCTAGTAAAGTAATGCTCAAAATTCTCCAAGCCAGGCTTCAGCAATACGTGAACTGTGAACTTCTAGATGTTCAAGCTGGTTTTAGAAAAGGCAGAGGAACCAGAGATCAAATTGCCAACATCTTCTGGATCATGGAAAAAGCAAGCGAGTTCCAGAAAAACATCTATTTCTGCTTTATTGACTATGCCAAAGCCTTTGACTGTGTGGATCACAATAAACTGTGGAAAATTCTGAGAGAGATGAACACCTGACCTGCCTCTTGAGAAACCTGTATGCAGGTCAGGAAGCAACAGTTAGAACTGGACATGGAACAACAGACTGGTTCCAAATAGGAAAAGGAGTACGTCAAGGCTGTATATTGTCACCCTGCTTATTTAACTTATATGCAGAGTACATCATGAGAAACACTGGGCTGGAAGAAGCACAAGCTGGAATCAAGATTGCTGGGAGAAATATCAATAACCTCAGATATGCAGATGACACCACACTTATGGCAGAAAGTGAAGAGGAGCTAAAAAGCCTCTTGATGAAAGTGAAAGAGGAGAGTGAAAAAGTTGGCTTAAAAGTCAACATTCAGAAAACGAAGATCATGGCATCCGGTACCATCACTTCATGGCAAATAGACGGGGAAACAGTGGAAACGGTGTCAGACTTCATTTTTTGGGGCTCCAAAATCACTGCAGATGGTGATTGCAGCCATGAAATTAAAAGACGCTTACTCCTTGGAAGAAAAGTTATGAGCAACCTAGATAGTATATTCAAAAGCAGAGATATTACTTTGCCGACTAAGGTCCTTCTAGTCAAGGCTATGGTTTTTCCTGTGGTCATATATGGATGTGAGAGTTGGAACTGTGAAGAAGGCTGAGTGCCGAAGAATTGATGCTTTTGAACTATGGTGTTGGAGAAGACTCTTGAGAGTCCCTTGGACTGCAAGGAGATCCAACCAATCCATTCTGAAGGAGATCAACCCTGGGATTTCTTTGGAAGGAATGATGCTAAAGCTGAAACTCCAGTCCTTTGGCCACCTCATGCGAAGAGTTGACTCATTGGAAAAGACTCTGATGCTGGGAGGGATTGGTGGCAGGAGGAGAAGGGGACGACCGAGGATGAGATGGCTGGATGGCATCATGGACTCGATGGACGTGAGTCTGAGTGAACTCCGGGAGTTGGTGATGGACAGGGAGTCCTGGCATGCTGCGATTCATGGGGTCGCAAAGAGTCTGACATGACTGAGTGACTGAACTGAAGTGAATGATAATTTATTATATATTAATAACTAAATAACCTTTAATCCATTTAAGCAATTAAAAAACTAAAAATGTGAACAGAGAAAACAAGTCCACAAACAATGAAAGAACAGACTTAAAAACATTCAATGAAATGTCTATAGATAAAACAATCATAACTGAAATAAAACACTTAGTGACTATATTAAGCGGTGTACTGCACATAGCACAGTTAATGGACATGAGTTTGAGTAAGCTCCAGGAGTTAGTGATGGACAGGGAAGCCTGGTGTGCTGTGGTCCATGGGGTCGCAAAGAGTTGGATACGACTGAGCAACTGAAGTAACTAACTAACTCACTACACACAGATGAAGAGAGAATTCCTGAGCTGGAAAAAATAGCTGAATATATCATGGTAGCGTAGTTCAGAGTCAAAGAGATGGAAAATCTTGGAAAGAGGTTAAGAACTATGGGGGTGAGTGTGAAAAGGTAATTTACATCTAATAAGACTAATAAGAGTATCAGAAGGTGTCAAAAGCAGACAGTAGGGGGAGAGGCCATAGTGAACAGATACTAATTTACAATTTTCTAATGATGTTGCAAGATAAGTTCAGATCTAGGTAGTCCAATAAATCCAAAATGCTGCTGCTAAGTCGCTTCAGTCATGTCTGACTCTGTGCGACCCCATAGACGGCAGCCCACCAGGCTCCCCCATCCCTGGGATTCTCCAGGCAAGAACACGGGAGTGGGTTGCCATTTCCTTCTCCAATGCGTGAAAGTGAAGTCGCTCAGTCGTGTCCAACTCTTTGCGACCCCATGGACTGCAGCCTAGCAGGCTCCTCTGCCATGGGATTTTCCAGGCAAGAGTACTGGAGTGGGGTGCCATTGCCTTTTCCGAAGTCCAAAGTGGGAAAACTAAAAAGAAATCCAGAGTTCACACCACATCATTCTGAAACTGCAGAACAACAAAGAAAAGGTGAAGGTCTTAAAAATAGCTAGAAAAAATATATAGATTACAGTGGATGCTAGAACACAACAGAATATTATCTTCTGTATGCTGTGATAAAAATAACTGTCAACCTAAAATTCTGTACCCCTAGAAACCATCTTCCAGAGGGAAATAAATTAAGGCCATTTTCAGGAAACATAAACTGAATTTTCTACAAAAAGTTTCTTGCCAAAGTAAATTTTAGAAGAGGTGTTTTAGGTAAAAGGGAAAACAATTCCAGTGGAAGGTTTGAAATATATGAATAAATAAAGAGGGAAAACACTGTTAAGATACATACACAAGTAATAAAATATCAAAGAATAATAATAATAATGATTAATCTGTTGCAAATGGGGAGCGGAAATTGGTTGGACTTTTTTACCTTGGAAGGGGGAGATCAAAGTGTAACCATTCTAATATTCTTTTACTGTTTATATGTGGGTAAAAATACAGACAATTTTAGGCTTTAAGTTATTATATATGTATCCTCAAAGAGCCAGGATAATCACTAAAACCAGAGAAATAAAGTACGTCTTTCTAAACAATAGATGAAAAAGAATGAGCTGTGGAAGAATGGAAAGAGGGACTGAAAGGACAAAAGCCAAAATAAATCTAAAAAAAGAAAGTGAGAAACAGAAAATAACAAAAAAGAGAAGGTACAGGGAAAGCACAATAAATGAGAAGCAAAAAAAAAAAATAATAGAAATAAAACAAATGCATCAGTTACTGTAATAAACACAAATGAATTTACATATCAATTTAAAAGATAAGGATTTTGAGACCATGTCCCCCCAAATTTAGAGTTAGGCTGTTTAAAGAAACATATTTAAAACAAAAGGAAGCAGAAAGGTTGAGAGAAAAAATATCCAAATAGCATATATTTAAATCTTCCTCTCCACAAAATGCGATGCAAAAAGACATTAGATAAAACATATCAAGAGAAAATATTTAGAAACATATCAAGAGGAAAAGAAAGAAAACTTTAGAGAGTCAATACATATCAAAAAAGGTTCAATTCACTATGAATTAACACTTTTAGACAGTCATTATGCTATAACATAGCATCAAAACATTAAAGCAAAAACTTAAAAGGCCACATGGAGAAACTGAGAAATCTACTACCAAGGTGGAACACTTATACAACTCTGTAAGTAACTGATGGACACAGTACATAAAATCTAGTAGTTCTAGGAAAAATTTGAACAGAACAGTTAACAAGTTTGATCTAACGGATATAGCTATCCAATGAGAAAATACATAACTCAAGCCCACATAGAAGATTTTCAAATCAGGGGAACCCCTGACACTTCTAAACCACTCATGTGTCAAATACACCAACACACTGGAAATAATGTAATATGTTTAAAAAAAAATGAGTAGAAGCTGAACAGGAATCTGTTCTAGTCTCAGAATTTAGAAGTCTTCAATGATATTGTGAGAGCTCCACAAATGTGTATTTACACTGAACACTGCAATGCAAATAAAAATGCCTCATAATATACAGGCACTACTAATATTCCCACTAATGGATACTGCATTTTGACTAGTAAAATACAAATTCATTTAAAATTATTACTAGATACCCAGCATTTTGTTTCATTATGTATTTTTCTCAAAGATATTGGGTTGTCATAATGTGTGGATCTGAAAACATTTTTGATGTTAAACAGGAGGTCTTCAAATTCAGTAAACATAATTAACTACTATAATTAACCATAATTAGTTAACTATAATTAACTCCTATAGTTTGAAAACCTTTCACCAGTCCAATAAGATATGCTGGAAGAAACCATGTCACTATTGAAAGGACTGAGGGACAGAAAGAGAGGACTGGCAAGTAAATCATAACTAATTTTCATAAATTCTATAATTAGTCTCTTTAAGGAGATCAAACCAGTCAACCCTAAAGGAAATCAACCCTAACAGTCATTGGGAGGATGATGCTGAATTTGAAGCTCAACACTTTGGCCACGTGATGCGAAGAACTGACTCGCTGGAAAAGACCCTGATGCTGGGAAAGATTGAGGGCAAGAGGAGAAGGGGGGCGATAGAGGATGAGATGGTTGGACGGCATCACTGACTCAATGGGCGAGAGTTTGAGATGGTGAAGGACAGGGAAGCCTTGCATGCTGCAGTTCATGGGGTCACAAAGCTGGACATGACTTAACTGAACAACAGTAATAACATCGGAGACGTAAACAATCTACTTTCAATCCTTTGCATCAAAAACATGAAAATGAGATACAGACACAGTGTAGTGTGATATCTCATAGTTAAGATCTCTCCAAAAATACATTACAAAAGGAAAACAGTGCCTGAGAGCTGGGTTATTTCGTTTGTATCTCTGAACTGCATGGTCCTTAGAAAGTACTGTGTTGAAAATGTGCCATATGGAAGAATAAAAAGGAACATCCCATGCAACTAAGAGTTGTCAAGACATGCCATCCCTTGAAATATGGAATTATTAGGGGCAAAGAAAGATGAAGTCTGTTTATAATACCATTAGAACAAATTATTCTCGTGCTTGGTATGTGTTTAACTGCAGAACTGATATGTCATAAGTAATGTGTGTGTTTAACTGCAGAACTGATATGTCGTAAGTAATGAAAACATGTCTATTCCTCTAATAATCTCCTATCACCCTCGCTATACTCCCAGAAGAAGGTTTACATCAAGCCTTATTTAAAGCCACACTGAGAAAGAGGAAGTAATCCATCTTCTCTGATTAAAATATAAATCTACCTTGAAACAAAATAATGGTACTCTTATCAGAGTTTGTTTCACAGCTTGACATTTAGTCTAAACTTGATTTAAAAGAACTAACAGTTAATTATACAGTGTGATGAAAACTTGATAAAAGATGGGGAAGGTTGTACCTTGAAAAAATACATCTCCTTTTGAATGGGCTTTGCTCATTAAAAATGAAGGGGTCAACCAGAAAGCCACGATGAGGTGAGCTCAAGTCAGAAGACTAGTGATAGTTATGTGTTCAACAGATAAAAATCATGGCCTCAGACTTCATCCCCTGATTCTGCAGGCCTGCACTTGCTTCTCTGAGGGTCTGGCATCAACCTGAGTTCCATTTGACTAATTCTGCAGATTCTTGCTATTTCTAAAATACCTGCAGGTTGCACTCATGTCTCCATCATACATGACTAACTAGAACTAGGAAGAATGAATGAGAAAGAACCACTGTGGCTCCTTGGTCTACTTCTTCCGTGAAAGCAGTGGAATTTTTCTTCCTCATTACCTAACTTTCTCTTTCAAGGACATTCTTTCTTAATTAAAATTACGCCCCCTGACTCACCAGTCATTTTTGTATGATTTTTCTGATTAAAACTAAGATACTATATAGTGTATGGTTTCATCCCTGTCTCCTCTACGCCTTTTCAGTTCATTTCCGTCGCTCAGTCGTGTCAGATTCTTTGCGACCCCATGGACTGCAGCACACCAGGCCTCCCTGTCCATCACCAACTCCCAGAGTTTACTCAAACACATGTCCATTAAGTCAGTGATGCCTTCCAACCATCTCATTCTCTGTCAACCCCTTCTCCTCCCACCTTCAATCTTTCCCAGCATCAGGGTCTTTTCAAATGAGTCAGTTCTTTGCATAAAGTAGCCAAAGTATTGGAGTTTCAGCTTTAACATCAGTCCTTCCAGTGAATATTCAGGACTGATTTCCTTTAGGATGGACTAGTTGGATCTCCTTGATGTCCAGAGGAATCTCAAGAGTCTTCTCCAACACCACAGTTCAAAAGCATTTATTCTTCGGCACTCAGCTTTCTTTATAGAGTCCAACTCTCACATCCATACATGACTACTGGAAAAACCAAAGCCTTGACTAGATGGACCTTTGTTGGCAAAGTAATGTCTCTGCTTTTTAATAAGCTGTCTAAGTTGGTCATAGCTTTTCTTCCAAAGAGCAAGCGTCTTTTAATTTCATGACTGCAGTCACCATCTGCAGTGATTTTGGAGCCAGAAAAAAATAAAGTTCTCAATGTTTGCACTGTTTCTCCGTCTATTTCCCATGAAGTGATGGGACCAGAGGCCATGATCTTAGTTTTCTGAATGTTGAGCTTTAAGCCAACTTTTGCACTCTCCTTGTTCACTTTCATCAAGAGGCTCTTTAGTTCTTCTTCGCTTTCTGCCATAAGGGAGGCGTCATCTGCATATCTGAGAGTACTGATATTTCAAGTACTATTGCCTGGAAAATCCCATGGACAGAGGAGCCTGGTAGGCTACAGTCCACGGGGGTCACAAAGAGTCGGACACGACTGAGCGACTTAACTTACTAACTTAGTTAATCTTGATTCCAGCTTGTGCTTCATCCAGTCCAGCATTTCTCATGATGTATTGTGCAAAGAAGTTAAATAAGTAGGGTGACAATAAACAGCCTTGATGTATTCCTTTCCTGATTTGGAACCTGTTGTCCAGTTCTAACTGTTGCTTTCTGACCTGCATACAGATTTCTCAGGAGGCAGGTCAAGTTGTCTGGTATTTCCATCTCTTGAAGAATTTTCCACAGTTTGTGGTGATCCACACAGTCAAAGGCTAGGGCATAGTCAATAAAGCAGAAGTAGATATTTTTCTGGAACTCTCTTGCTTTTTCGGTGACCCAGCGGATGTTGGCAATTTGATCTCTGGTTCCTCTGCCTTTTCTAAATCCAGCTTCAACATCTGGAAGTTCACAGTTCATGTACTGTTGAAGCCTGGCTTGGAGAATTTTGAGCATTACTTTACTAGTATGAGTGCAACTGTGCGGTAGTTTGAGCATTCTTTGGCATTGCCTTTCTTTGGGATTGGAAGGAAAACTGACCTTTTCCAGTCTTGTGGTCACTGCTGAGTTTTCCAAATTTGTCTCTGCTTTCACAGCACTTTCACAGCATCATCTTTTAGGATTTGAAATAGCTCAACTGGAATTCTATCATCTCCACTAGCTTTGTTCACAGTGATGCTTCCTAAGGCCCACTTGACTTTGCATTCCAGAATGTCTGGCTCTAGGTGAGTGATCACACCATCATGATTATCTGCATTGTGAATATCTTTTTTGCACAGTTCTTCTGTGTATTCTTGTCACCTCTTCGTAATATCTTCTGCTTCTGTTAGGTGCATACCATTTCTGTCCCTTATTGTCCCATCTTTGCATGAAAAGTTCCCTTGGTATCTCTAGTCTTTCCCATTCTACTGTTTTCATATATTTCTTTGCATTGATCACTGAGGAAGGCTTCCTTATCTCTCCTTGCTATTTGGAACTCTGAATTCAAATGGGTGTATCTTTCCTTTTCTCCTTTGTCTTTCACTTCTCTTCTTTTCAGAGCTGTTTGTAAGGTCTCCTCAGACCATTTTGCCTTTTTACATTTCTTTTTCCTGGGGATGGTCTTGATCACTGCCTCCTGTACAATGTCACGAACCTGCGTCCATAGTTCTTCAGGCACTCTGTCTATTAGATCTAATCCCTTGAATCTATTTGTTACTTCTACTGTATAATCATAAGGTATTTGATTTAGGTCATACCTGAATGGTCTAGTGGTTTTCCCTGCTTTCTTCAATTTCAGTCTGAATTTGACAATAAGGAGTTCATGATCTGAGCCACAGTCAGCTCCCAGTCTTGTTTTTGCTGACTGTATAGAGCTTCTCCATCTTTGGCTGCAAAGAATATAATCAATCAGATTTCGGTGTTGACCATCTGGTGATGTCCATGTGTGGGAGTCTTCTCTTGTATTGTTGGAAGAGGGTGTTTGCTATGACTAGTGCATCCTCTTGGCAAAACTCTCTCTGCATTTGCCCTTCTGTATTCCAAGGCCAAATTTGCCTGTTACTCCAAGTAATTAATTCTTGACTCCCTTCTTTTGCATTCCAGTCCCCTATAATGGAAAGGACATCTTTTTGGGGTGTTAGTTCTAGAAGGTCTTGTAGGTCTTCATAGAACCGTTCAACTTCAGCTTCTTCAGCATTATTGGTCGGGCATAGACTTGGATTACTGTGATATTAGTTAAACCTATTTAGGAGTTTGGGGTTATCCTTCAAGCATTTGCAAATGCATGTAATCAACGTCCATCATCACACAGAGTGCTGCATAGGGACAGCATATCCTGACCACAGGATATGTGATCCTGTGCTGCTCACGGTTCTTCATGGGCTCTCACTGTCCAGGATCAATCTGAAACTTCTTAGAAAGGCAGTTAAGAGCCTCAGCAATAGAATCTTCACCTTAACCCATCTTCAACTACTTTCTTACTTAGCTCTCCTCCCCAAGCGACCCTTCCCACTGCCTCCTACGTCTACTCACTTTCAGCATCTGCAGTGCTGCTCAGGCCTTTCTCTTTGCTCAGCACAGTCCAATTGCTCAGCTCCCGCCCATTTTTCAAGGTCTGTATCTTATCAGTGCTCACTTTCAAGAGAATTTTAACTATGACAATCAGGGATTTCTTTTGGATTTACAGCATTTATTGGCTAAGGAATTATTTAGTAATTAATTACCCACGGCCTCCAACTTTCTCTTACGTTTTTATTTTTCACATTATGTTTTCTTGAGAATACTCCATGGCAATATTGCACACTGAAACTTCTGTAAAGCTCAAGCAAACACACTAGGATACTGTGGCAACATGACATTACCTTGCTGCTACTGCTGCTAAGTCGCTTCAGTCGTGTCCGACTCTGTGTGACCCCATAGACGGGGGCCCCCTGTCTCTGGGATTCTCCAGGCAAGAACACTGGAGTGGGTTACCATTTCCTTCTCCAATGCATGAAAGTGAAAAGTGAAAGTGAAGTCTCTTAGTCATGCCCGACTCTTAGCGACCCCATGGACTGCAGCCCACCAGGCTCCTCCGTCCATGGGATTTTCCAGGCAAGAGTGCTGGAGTGGGGTGCCACTGCCTTAAGGACTTTTAAATGCTTACTCTCCATTTTCTGAACTTTGCTTGTTGCTGACTGGCACTTCTGAGTTACCCATGTAGGGTCCCTGCTAGTTCTGTGTGCACAGCGACAGCTGGCACGTTAACTTGGATACAGAATCTGTTCACTGCTGCCTGTCATTCGGGCTTCCCTGGTGGCTCCGATGCTAAAGAATCTGCCTGCAATGCAGGAGACACAGGAGATGTGGGTTAGATTGCTGGGTTGGGAAGATCGCCTGGAGAAGGGAATGGCACTCCAGTATTCTCGCCTGGAGAATTCCACAGACAGAGGAGCCTGGTAGGCGCCATGGGGTTGAAAAGAGTTGCAAAGAGCCTGTCAATCATCACTGACTCATTGCTGACTGCCAGTCACTCTTGCCTCCACTGCAACATGGAAATGAAGTATTAATAATGTCATGAACATTAAAATGATATAAAATGATATAAGGGTAACTAAGTTGTGCTATGAAAAATGCTTCATTATCTTCTTCCATCACATTTTAACATTATAATTAATTTCTTAATTTCATTGAATAATAAAGAAATAACATGAAATTTTCAAAAAAAGAAAAAAATTAGGTATGGGTCTACTTTTTTTAGAAATGACATCTCTTAGTAATCTTTGTTAAAAAAGAGGGCTGTTTCCTGGACATTTTGAAAAACTTGGTGGAAAACATAAAATAAAAACAAATTAAGATTTCATTTTTATACTCAGTATAAAAGGAAATGAGAAAACTATCCCATTTTATAATTTAAATGACCATTAAACTGTCCTGCCATACGAAGGTATTTCTTATACATAAGAGAAAAAGGAAGCTTACTGTTGCCTTATAATGTTGTAAATATTCAGGGTGTTTTGACTAACTAAGGAATCGAGGCAGCATTCAGTATGTGCCACACTTAGAATAACGCTGCAGATAACATGTAGTTTTCTGCTCAAGAAAAAAATTTTGAGAGCATCCAGCTCATTATTGTTAGCATATATATGGTTACAAAACCAATAGCATGGAAATACTTATGACATATATAATTCAATCATAAATAAATTCCATCTAACAAAATACAGACTCAGATTCAAAAAAACTCAAAATCAAAGATCTCTTACCTATTAAAATTCTAGGCTTATTTTTTTCTTATGTGGAAAACATATACTTATTCCAAATGAAACATAGTTATATTCAAATTTAAATTTTTCAGCTGCTTACTTAATTTTAGCATTGGTTTTGCAATTTTGGAATGTCATTCTCCCCTCCTTAGGGGCTTTCCTCTGTTTCTGGGTCAGGATATTGATACTGAAATGAGTGGAGACTCCTGGCTAGCATGGGACTCACGTGCCACAGCTCCTGGAGCTCAAGCAAGCTCTCTCACATTCTGAGCATTGGAGACCATAGCTCAGTGCCACCACATCACCTCCAGCAGTCAAAGGATGCAAAGCAGCTATCAATTAATATTAATGAAATTCTTATGTTCAATCCCATCTCATACATTCATTCGCTGGTTTGCCTCTTCATTCAGAAAAAGATTTACCAAGCCCAAACGTCTATGGAAAGGACTGTATCAGGTACCGAGGACAGAAAGCTGCATAAGGCAGACCCTAATGGTACTTACAGTCTGGCCAATGAGTAAAGCAAAAATACTTGTGACACTGTGATAAACCCAGAAATGAAAGAAAGTAAAAAATATTATGAGAAGGGCTGACTGACTTTGTCCAAGATGTAAATGTGGGTTAAGCAGGGATGGCAGTAAAAACAGTGATGTCTAAGTAGGGATTTAAAGGATGAGTTGGGTTTTAATCAGCATAGTAGGGGGAAGTCAAGATGCTTCAGGCAGAGGAAATACTGTGGGCAGTGTACTTATGTACCACAATAAGAGAAATGTGTGAGGTGGTAGGTGGTTAGAGATGAGTCCTGAATACAGGCTGGGTCAGGCTCTAAAGGGCTTTGAAAGTTCAGGTAAAGGCTAGAACTTTATATAAGAAGCAAGAGATAAAGAGTTTATCATGATCTAATGGTAAACCAAATATCTGACATTGAAGAGAACAACCTCAGTAAATTGTTAGGGATTTTCATCATGATTATTCCAATATGATGAAGTTCATGACTAAAAAAAAGGACTTGGAAACTTAAGAAATAAGGGAGAAAGAAGTAACTTAGAAATGTGATCTAAAACACTAACACTTGTTATGGCAAATTCTGCCTTCTCACCAGTTGGTCTAGTTGTACACTTCATTCTCAAAGGCCTTCAGTTACTCCACATCGTCTACCAAATAAAACACACGCATCTTATTTGGCATTTTCAGAACTTCACAGTAATAACCTCCCTTATGTCTCCAGGCACATTTCTTCTGGCCATTTCAAGAATATAGGTTTCCTAAAGTCAGGGTCTATGGCAACCAGCCAAGAATGTTCATTGATGACCCCTAAACTGACAATTTCCCTATAGGGTTGAGCACATGCCTGTTTCAAGAGGAAGACTGTGTGTGTGTGTGTGTGTGTGTGTGTGTGCGTGTGTGTGTGCGTGTGTATGTGTGTGCATGTGCTTTTCCTATACAGTTTAAAAAAACTAAGACAAGTGTAGGTCGTTCTGCTAATTTGCAATTCTGTTAAATTATGTTAAATGAATCAGACTTAGTACGCAGTGAGCCAACTGATAACACTGACCCTAAAAACAGTTAATTTGCTCAGTTTTATAGACTTAACATCTATAATGTATTACCAAGTGTAAGACAGAACTCTTGATTCATTTGTAAAGAACAAATAATCATCATTCAAATCTTTTCAAAATCAGCTGTCCATATGGTGGGAGAGAAACCACTCATGCTGGAGGCCTTAAGATCTAGGCAGAGGATCTCTGTTAACTTAGAGTATCTAAGAAGACGGTATAGAACCAGAGTAACTCAGATGCCTGGAGACCTGGATTTAAATCCTGGCTCCATGGATCAGCCCTGAAACATCATATAAGTTGTTTAACCTCTCTAAATCTCAATTTCTTCATCTACAAATCAGAATAATTATGCTTATCACACAGGGCTATTACAAGGATTACATCCTCATTCTCCTATACCTCTCCCTCCCCCTAATGATAATAAGTAGAAAGAATAAGGAATATTTTGTCACATATTTACTAGAAGGAACTGAAGGACAGAGAGGTCAGTAGCTTACCCAAGGCCCTCCCACTATGTGATAGTAAGGTGTAGATGTCCAGGGCCTCACACGTGGTATGAGCTTGATAACCGGCAGCTGTCAGTGTTAACACTGCCACCAGTGTTTCTTCTTTGACTGCTACTTCTCGACTACTGTTTATGATGACAACATAGCATTCTGAAGGCAGGATCTTCTCGCTCATCTCTTTGCTGTTGGGTGGCCAACAGCACGGTGTTTGGCATCTCAACAAGTGAACTCAAGCCTTTTTATTGGTAGCCTATGAGCTCTAGCTTACATCTTACACTCTCTGTAACCTCCATCCCATCAGTCCAGTTCATGTGTACATCATGTGGGTACACAAAGTCCCTGGTGCTTAAGGACTCACCCACCCTCCCAGTGGGGATAGGAGATGGTCACTGCCCAGACAGTCATCCTCTAGGGAACCAAGCTACTTCAGTTTTGGGGTGCTGGTTTGATTTCCCTAATTCAATTCCTGTACTACAGGAATCTTTAGTGATCTTAAAGTCTAAAGCTTATTAAAAAGTAGATGACCTACACATGACTGCAAGCACTGTTTCATCTTTCTAAATAAAAGAGAACATCCAAATATATCTGGCTTTAGTTAAAATATGCTTAAAACACAAAGTTAAAGATACTGATTTCTTTTTTGTATTAACTATCTTTACTAGAGTAAACACGTGCTAAGTAAATAAGACATTGATTATATTTATGATTCATAACAATGAAAGAACTGTTAATAACTACACTTTGTCTCCCAAAGCAGATTTTTAAAAATCTTTCTCATGCCTTTGTGTCTATAACATTCAGCAATGTCTTGAGGAAATCTTTTTTCATTTAGAAAATGACTCTGACTACATAAAGCAAACCCAAATGGCTTCTGATACTGAAGTTTGTGACATGAGCACCTGGCTGATCAATCCCTCGATAGCGGTACCATAAACAACTCTTTCAGCCACTTTCCCAAAGGTTTTATAATTGTTGCCATCTCCATACCTGCTTGGGCTGTTCTGTCATTAGAAAGAAGCAGTGTATTGTACCCTCAAAACCAGGAGGCTTACCGATGCACCGAGAGCCATCTGTTGAGGTTACATATCCACGTGGACAAACACAAAAGTAGCTTCCCACGGTGTTGGAACATTCGCCAGTTTCACATATCCCAGGAATGATGCTGCACTCGTCAATGTCTAATCAGGGGAAGAAGGAGAAGATGACTGAGAAAGGCCTCCATTAAATAGCTTTTAAAAGGGATCTTTAAAAAAAAGTGTATGAGAGCACTGATGGTTGATTAGGTCGGATCGTATAACCTTGAAGATACTCTTGTTTCAGGCCCTAAAGAATTTCTCACACTATCTATGGGAACTGAGATGAAAGTAAACTCCCACGGCAGGAAAACAAGGCCAATGAAAGCAAAATTCCATATCCTCTTTTTCCTCCTCAAATGCAATTTAAATTGGAAATAAGTAAAGATGTAAATGTTTTAGTTTCCATTCTACATCATCTAGGGACTTATCCTACTAGAGACTTAAAAAACACACACACATATGCAAGGATTACATTTTTAAATATGAAATAAGTACATTTAAAATTTTATGGCTAATTTTCACATTAATTATCTGAACCAATGGAGGGTGGCAAACACCTTTTTTTTTCTATTTGGCTTCAGGATATGTTTTTGTACTTACATCTAAATATGGGTATATCTGGCATTCTGGGAATTAACTTCAAACCTAAAATAATACAGTAAAATGGCAAAGGGCAAATGTGGGTGGCTTTGGGAGTTATCCAGTTTTCCTATTGTGCCTCCCTAAATCTATCCATTCAGCTTACTCAATGCTGGGACTAGTCCACTCCCTTTCACGTTAATGAAAGGTCTGCTTTCTTTTAAATTTTCCCAAAACCAGGAAACCTGGCCATTTATATAAGCTTTAATGTACTTTTCTTCTAGTTCAATAAGCAGAGAGAGGTGGAAAGTCAAACAAAGCTACAATTAGGTACACTGGGAGCGACTTGCTCATGTATTGAAAAGGAAATGAGCCAGTGTGAAGAGAATCCAGTCCGAGATGCCTGGGAATTAGCTGTCCTCTCTAAGCAACAGAGCTAGCAAAGACCAAGTGAATACAGGGAACAATTATAAAAGCCATAAAAGCCTAGATGATTACCAAAAAGTAAACTTGAGCTTTCAGTTTTTTAAAAGATGTATATGTACATATATATATATATACACACAAGCATATATATAAATATATATATGTATGTATACTCAGTCGCTTCAGTCGAGTCTGATTCTTTGTGACACCATGGACTATAGCCTACGAGGCTCTTCCATACATGGGATTCTCCAGGCAAGAATACTGGAGTGGGCTGCCACGCCCTCCTCCAGGAGATCTTCCCCACCCATGGATCGAACCCGCGTATCTCCTGCGTCTCCTGCATTGCAAGCACATTCTTCCACTGCTGAGCCTACGGGGAAGTCCTATATATGTATATGTATATACACACACATATATACATACATATATAAAGACACATATATATGCTTAAGTGCATTGATAAAAAGCACAGAAAAATTATATTCTAATTATAAATACAAGGAAATAAATTTCAAACCCCATAATTTAAAAATGGTTGACAATGCCCTAAATTTCTTTCCTCTATTTCTCTATGTGATCCAACCAGTCCATCCTAAAGGACATCAGTCCTGAATATTCATTGGAAGGATTGATGTTGAAGCTGAAACTCCAATACTTTGGCCACCTGATTTAAAGAGCTGACTCATTTGAAAAGGCCCTGATGCTGGGAAAGATTGAAGGTGGGAGGAGAAAGGGACAACAGAGAATGAGACAGTTGGATGGCATCACTGACTCAATGGACATGAGTTTGAGTAAACTCTGGCAGTTGGTGATGGACATGGAGGCCTGGCATGCTTGTCTGTGGGGTTGCAAAGAGTTGGACATGACTAAGCCACTGAACTGAACTGAACTGAATTGCTCTATTCATTCTTTTTTTCCCCACCATTTATTCTGACAAGTCATTCGTGCCTATAAGCAGTATCATGAAATAACTATATGCCTATGTCTTCTTGGAATGTTCTAATTCAAAAATATTACCAGATTCAGACAGTTTCTAAAATAATATCTTCATTAGAGGCTTAAGTTAGCCACTGAAGGCACAGTGGTACAAATCATAATCTATCAATTCCCCTAGAGAGTCCAGAATTCTAACATAAATTGGTTACACGAAGACCAAACATATAATGTGGTAAAAGAGTTACCATCAGATTTAATCCAAAGAAATAAAACCATATGTGCAAAATTAGGGTCTGTTGAACCTTGTGTTGCTATCTTTGTGCAGGGCATCTTAATAAAACTGAACGTAGATTCAGAAGAGAAAGGAAACCAGAACAGCTACACTGTGATCACCAGATAAATAGATAATCACTTCTAGATAAGGAAGACAGAAAAAGCAAACCACACACAGTAAAGCAGCAAGCACTACAAAAGTGAAGAACCAAAATTTACTTTCTGATCCTCCTACGTCTAAAGGTATGCCAACAACTAAGGAACTTATGGAACCTAAGACTAAGCCAAATTCTTAAAACTCAGGATCCTTAAAGTCTTTCATTTAAGCATTTACTCTTGTTTTCAGGCATTTCCTTTCATAATAAAGTACTTCTTTGTGCTCTACTTCCAAATAGCCTTTCTGACAACAGAGAGTAGAAATTGAAAGATGTTTGACTTTTCTTTCAAGCGGAAAGAAAAAATCCCTGGAACACAGAGGACCACATGGAATAAGATTAAATCTGTGAGCTTTGTGTTAAATATTTTGCAAAAACTCCACGTTTCTTTCTTAGAATTAAGTAAGAACCTTAACAGGTCAGCTTCAAAATAATTGTATGTAAAAAGCTCTCAGTAAAGTATTTAAGATTTCTACATGAAAACTAGAGCTGCTCACCTATGCCCTCCTCTGGCTTTGACCACGTCCTTAATGCTGTCCTCCCTGATGGGAGCAAATGGCTACAGGAGTTCTAGGCTAGATGTTTGACTAGGACATCTAGAGTAGGAGAAGGTGTCTCTTACCGGAACAGTGGCTCACTCCTAAGAGGAAGCGAATGTTCCCCCAGGAGCCCTCAGCAAATCTTTCCTCTTCTCCTAATGTCCTGAATTGAGTCACATACTAACCCTTTTGGATTATTCCTATAGCCAGGAAAATGGGCTCCTAAGGCCCAGAGTCCTGAACTAATTACTGTAGCAAGTGGGATATAGTTTTGGGTGTGTGTGACTGCTCAGCTCCTCAGTCATGTACGACTCTTTGCAATCCCAGGACTGTACCCTGCCAGGCTCCTCTGTCCATGGCATTCTCCAGGCAAGAATACTGGAGTGGGTTGCCATTTCCTACTCCAGGGGATCTTCCCAACCCAGGGATTGAACCTGAGTCTCCTGCACTCCAGATGGATTCTCTACCACTGTGCCACCTGGGAAGCCCAGAATACACATAGCCTTAGAAAGTAACAAAAATCTGAAAATGCAGCACAAAGAATGGAAAGTGTACCAGCATGATATGCTGAACCCTGGAGAGCCTTCCCAAAACCTTAAGCTTTTTTTCTGAAATAATATATGGTATTTATGAAGAGTTTTAAATTAAATAAGAACATTACATAAGCAAATCGATATATCAGAAAGACAATCCTCATGTTTAACGTACACAGATAATGATAAATAACCCAGTGATAAATGATGAGAACCTTAAGTAAGCTTTATGATGAGTGAGAGAACACATATTCAAGAGATTCCAGGAGAATTCAGCAGGACTTTGCCCCTGGATAAGTATCTCAGACTTATAGTTTGACTGAGCACGGAGCCAATGGTAGTGCTAGTAACAGAAAACAGGACACAGAGGGAAAAACACATTCTGAGGTTCAGTTGAGTTTGGGACACTCTGAATATGAAAAGTTTGAGAGAAACAGCAGAAATTCCAACTACGCAGCTAAACATTTGAAACTTGGTAAAAAAAAGGAAGGCGTCAATATGTATACTTGTGGTTTATCACCAAGTCTGAAGATTGCTTTTGAAGTTGTAGCAATAAATGAGATTTCCAAAGAAGACATATATATGAAAAGAACTGAATTTGAGGAGGGAACTCTGAGAACCACCACCATCCAAGCGAAAGTCAAAAGAAGAGAAGCCGCACAGGAGACTGGGAGCAAGGATCAGAGAGGTCAGAATAAGAGGATGATGATGGGAGGAGGGTAAGGAAGAACTCTGTCAAAAAGGAAGGGACCTGAAGTGTGCCATGGGAGGATAAAGAAAAAGAAGGATTGGAAAGTGTCTGGTAATTTAAATGGAACACAGATTTCTTCTTCTTCTTCTTTTTTTTTTTAAAGAAAATTAGATCTAAGCAAAACCATCTGACAGATTTCTGATTGCCAAGCCACATAACCTCGTATTTGTCAACCAACATTTACAACATTTTCTGTAAATCTTACTCTAAGCAGATATAATGAATAATTTGGTAAGTAGTGCTAAGTGTGATCTCAGATATCACTGAATTCTAAGAACATTGCCCTAGAGATTCTGTCAGTTCCAATATGTACATGTCATACATAAAAGCAGAATCCATGTAACAATTATGTTACAGAGAACTCAGAACAAATAAAACAATAAATTGTTTTTTAAAAAGTGCTTATACAATATTTTCTTTCCATCCATGCCAAGGAACCACATGTATTTGGCCTAATTCCATACAATTTTTGTTTTAGTATAGAAAAAAGGTAAATATTATTTCTCTTATGCATACATTGAATTTTTATTTAACACACTATTAGAAACTAGGAAAGTGAAGTGAAAAGAGTCTCAGTCATGTACGGCTCTATGTGACCCTATGGACTATACAGTCCATGGAATTCTCCAGACCAGAATACTGGACTGACAGGGTAGCCTTTCCCTTCTTCAGGGGATCTTCCCAACCCAGGGATCAAACCCAGGTCCCCCACACTGCAAGTGGATTCTTTACCATCTGAGCCACCAGGGAAGCCCAAGAATACTGGAGTGGGCAGCGTATCCCTTCTCCAGTGGATCTTCCTGACCCAGGAATCAAACTGAGGTTTGATCGCAGGCATTCTTTACCAGCTGAGCTACAAGGGAAGCCCAAAACTAGGAAAACTTACCACTAAATATTACACAGAATAAAGCTATTTCAAGCTTTTACAGGGACAAAAGGCATTTTCAAAATGATAAAATAAAAATTAATTGGGTACTGGAAGGATGATACATATCAATTCTACTCAAAATTTCATTGTATATTTATAAACAGCTTTAGTGAAATATAATAATTGCATGGTAATTCATTCAGTTGAAGTACAAAATTCAACAGTTTTTAGTATTTACATGATTGTACAACCATCACTATAATTTAATTTTAGAGTAATTTCATTCCTGCCAAAGTATTTCTACCCCTTTAGCAGTCACTCTCCCTACCTCACTCCAAGACCTAGGCAATAGCTAATCTATAACTACCAGATCTATAACAATTAATTAATAAGCTCTTTCTATATACTTGCCTATTCTGGGCATTTTCCATCTAAAATAACCATAAAATAAAGGATCTTTCATGACTGGCTTCTTTCACTTAACATCATGTTTTCAAATTTCAACTATGTTGTGGGGTATACCAGAACTTCATTCTTTTTAATTACAAATAATATTCTACTGTATGGATATACCACATTCTATGTATTCATCCATCAGTTGATGGATATTTTAATTTCATTTGCTGGCTATTACAAGCAAAGGTACTATAACATTTCAGTATTACTTCTCTGTGGACGTATGATTTAATCTCATGTGGTATTGCTGAGTTATATGGTAATCCTATGTTTAACTTATTAAGGAACTGTCAAATTGCTTTCCAAAGCAGCTGGAATATTTTACACTCTCATTTGCAATGTATAAGGATTCTCATTTCTCCACAATCCTTGCCAACACTCATCATTACCTTTACTATTTTAAGGATGTGAGATGGTATCACATCATACTTTTGGTTTGCATTACTGTAATGACTAATCATGTTGAGCACACTTTAACGTGCTTATTGCTTTTATATATCGACTTTGGAGAAATATCTATTCTATTACTTTGCCCAGTTTTAAATGAAGTTATTTGTTTTTTAATAGTTGAGTTGTATGAGTTCTTTATATATATATATATCCCATATCTGATACACGATTTACATATAAATTCCCATATGAACCTTAGGATTAGACTGTGTATTTTAAAAAGGTTGGAATTTTGACAGGAATTGTGTTATATGTATATATCAATTTGAGGAATATTGCCATCTTAATATTTAGTCTTCCAGTCTACAAACATGGGATATCTTTCCTTTTATTTGGATTTTAACATCTTTCAACAAGGTTTGGTAGTTTTAAGTGTAAAGTCTTTCACGTCATTATATTTGTTCATGAGCATTAATTCTTTTGATCCTATATTTTTCATTTCATATATAAAGTTTCATTTTCACAATGTTCACTGCTAACGTATGGAAGTACAATTCATTTTTATATGCTGACATTCTGTCACAACAACCTTGCTGACCATTTATTAAATTTAAAGAGTTTTTAGAGGATATCTTCTCCATTTTAGTGTATACGTTACTCATTTTAGCTGATCCTTTCTCCACTAAACACATATCATCTGCAAATCTATGGTTCTACTTCTTCCTTTTCAACCTGGATACTTTTTATGTCCTTTTCTTTCCTAACTGCCCTAGTTAGAACCTCCACCACAAAGCTGAACAGAAGTTGTGAGAATGAACATCTGTTTTATTTCTGGTCTTCAGGGAAATACTGACTTTTTTGCCAGTTAGTATGATGTTAGCTGTAGTTTCTTTATATACGCCTTTTATCAGGTTAAGAATGTTCCCTTCTATTCCAAATTTGTTGGTCATTTTTATCATGAAAGGGTGCCAGTTTTCAAATACTTTCTCTGCATGTATTGAGATGATCATATGGCTTTTGTCCTTTATTCTACTTACATTATATTCCTTGATTTTCAGATGCTGAACCAACTTGCATACCTGGGATAAATCCTAACTGATAATCATCTATAATCATTTTTATATGTGACTGGATTTAGTGTGCTTTACAGTGTCTGGAAGATATCTGCATCTATATTCATAACAGATTCTAATGAAAATGGTATTCAGTCTTTGAAAGCCTCAGTTTTCTCTCTTTAAATCAAATAAATAGATTCTGAGCATCTACCATTCATTCATGAACTTATCAAGTAATTGCTGATTAAAGGTCTTTGATTTGTCACATGTATGTTATATGTAATCTCTAACCATCATGAATTAATGATTTATTAAGCAGATAAATTTAAAATAAGGCACAATCCCACCAGAGAAGATTAACAATATACTCTTTCAATTAAAGTATGAAACAAGTTACTGGAGGACATAGTAGCTGATAAAGGGTCCTAAAGAACAGTACAGAATTGAAACATGCAGAGGAGATGGGAAAAACTGAGCCAAAAACTATGGATGAGTTTCCCAAGAGCAGAGGGTATTTATAAGGAGCAGAAGATGCAATTAGAAGGTTCAGCTACATACCAGGCTACAGTCCACGGGGTCGCAAAGAGCTGGACACAACTGAGCACAAATGAACAGTGAAAAAACTCAGAATAAAAATGGCATAGTGAGAGATGACCAAAGAGGTGGAAGAGAGAGGTTTGTGTTAATGATGTTTAGGAAATAGATGGGGAAGCAGTGGAAACACTGTCAGACTTTATTTTGGAGGGCTCCAAAATCACTGCAGATGGTGACTGCAGCCATAAAATTAAAAGACGCTTACCCCTTGGAAGGAAAGTTATGACCAACCTAGATAGCATATTAAAAAGCAGAGACATTACTTTGCCAACTAAGGTCCGTCTACTCAAGGCTATGTCGTTTTTCCTGTGGTCATATATGGATGTGAGAGTTGGACTGTGAAGAAGGCTGGAGCGCCGAAGAATTGATGCTTTTGAAGTGTGGTGTTGGAGAAGACTCTTGAGAGTCCCTTGGACTGCAAGGAGATCCAACCAGTCCATTCTAAAGGAGATCAGTCCTGGGTGTTCATTGCAGGGAATGATGCTAAAGCTGAAACTCCAATACTTTGGCCACCTCATGCGAAGAGCTGACTCATTGGAAAAGACTCTGATGCTGGGAGGGATTGGGGGCAGGAGGAGAAGGGGACGACAGAGGATGAGATGGCTGGATGGCATTACTGACTCGATGGACGTGAGTCTGAGTGAACTCTGGGAGATGGTGATGGACAGGGAGGCCTGGCATGCTGCGATTCATGGGGTCGCAGAGAGTCGGACACGACTGAGCAACTGAACTGAACTGAACTGATCATAGGTAAAGAGGAAGAGTTGGGAAAAAGAAGAGATAAAAGCTAGAAAAGTGAACTTACATATCAATAGTAAGAGTTAGAAAGGTGATGGAATTAGGTGTGGAGCAAGAACATTTCACTCTGGAAAAGAAGGGAAGAGACTTCATCAGATGCAGGGAAAATGGAAAATGAGAATGTAGTAATAGAGGGAATCTGAGGTTGAGTAAGTTCATGTCAAACAGCTTCGGTCTTCTTGACAGGATAAAATAGCGAGTGCAGATGTTACAAAACTTAAATGTGCAGAAAAATCACCTGGACAGCTTATTAAACATGCAGATTTTGACCTCTAGTCAGGATGTTTTGGTACTCCCCTTCTGTTCCAAACACAGAACAGTGACAGATCACATTTAAAAAGGAAAAAAAAAAAAAAAAAAGGAAAGAAAAGAAAACCAGAAAGAGCCAGCTGGTTTCAAAATACAAGATGAACATTTCCTTGGACCAGAAATAGAACCACTAAGCTGTGAGTACAGCTGAAACCAAGTGTTTGCTGGACTCCTTCCCCAGAGGCTGGCTGTGATGGCCAGGAGATCAGAATTACCCCTGATGAAGATATGGTGTGATAAATACTAGGGCAGGCACTAGATAACACGGGAATGCACAGGAAAAAAATGGGTCAGGAGAATTACCCAGAAAAGTGACAGACTGGAACATAAGAGACAAATAGGTCTAAACCAGGCTATGAAAATGAACTGGAGGATTGTTATCCAAGCAGAGGGAAGACGACACGCAGACAAGGCAACAAAGAGCATGGTTTATTTGGGAAATAAGTAGATGTGAATGTGCCTGAATCAGTGTAGAGATACAAGCAGAGGGTGAGGTGAGAAACTATGTCCCAAGAACAGGACACTCAGGAGGATCATGACCAAATCTGTGTTCTAGAAAGATCACTGTGCTTGTAACATGGAAAAATGATGGAGTAGAACAAGTGTCTTGTGTAGAACAAGACATCAAAAAAAGATGTCTCAGTAATCCAGAAAAGAAACGAAGATAAAGACAGAGAAAAGTGGATAGATTCAAAATACATTTAAGATGTAGTATCCATCCAAATTATTGGTGATAAAATGGTTGTGTCAGGAAAGGGCGGTATTAAGAATGCTATCCAGATTTACACTCTGGGCCAATCACTGAGATAAGCTATTTGAGAAATGCCAGTAAAGGACATATCGAGTAGGTGTAGTGGAATTAGAGACTCGGTCTGTGCATGCTGAGCTTGAGCCAACTGTGGGGCATCCAAAGCATACATGCCTGGTACACAGCTACACAGAAGCTTCCCAGGTGGAGCTACTGGTAAAGAACCCACCTGCCAAGACAGGAGACGTGAGAGACCCAGGTTCGATCCCTGGGTGGGGAAGATCCCCTGGAGGAGGGCACGACAACCCACTCCAGGATTCTTGCCTGGAGACTCCCGTAGACAGAGGAGCCTGGAAGGCTACAGTCCATAGGCTCGCAGAGTCAGACATTCATGACGTGACTTAGTACACAGGCTTGCAGCTGCATACAAAGGTGGTCTAGGTTCCATTTCTGGAAGCCAAGTGCATACAGGTGCTGTTTTTCTTTTCTCTTTTTTTTGGCAGGGAGGGCAGGTTATGTAAGGAATGAGAAAAGCCCACCCACTGAGCTGGTTGAAATACAGTTTCAGTTGACTAGGTTACAATGGGTTCCAGAGTAAGTCAGAAGAAAGACAGCAGAGAGCAACTGCAGATAATTCCAAAGTGTGAGGTGAAAGGAAGGAGAAAAGGGCAGCGGGTTAAGGGAAAGATGGAAAAGAAAGGGTATTTTTTAGGATCATGGAAAACACCACAATCCACTGTAAATCCAATGTACAGAGGATGGAAGTCTGTTATCTACTATGTAATATCAATATCTTTATTTTAATTCAGTGTTTTACTATCGTATGATTATATACACTGTCTTTGTCTCTTTTCCTCTAGTGATTGATCTAGAGAATGATGTTGTGGGGAGGGAAGTGGGAGGGGGGGTCATGTTTGGGAACGCATGTAAGAATTAAAGATTTTAAAATTTAAAAAATAAAAAATAAATAAATAAAAATAAAAAGAAAGAAGAAAAAAAAACACTCTGTGTGATAACATTAATAGGCAGCAAAGGAACCTTTTGTATGTTAAAAGAGCTTTTTTGTCCATTAAAGGTAAAATGATAGCATTGTCTTGTACTACTGCAGCAATGTAATCCATGGTGCCTTTTTGGCCTGAAAGTATTTTGACCAATACTGCGTCTTTCTAAATATTAATACTAATTTGGAGTAACTCAGGCATGAAGCAATAGCGGCAAGAGGCAATTCCATCACAGTGTTTTTAAAACTGACATAACAATTGGAAGGCTATTTCTATTTCAAAATACATGAAAACTTCTGATAACAGAGTAGAACAACATGAGTCTAAATTTTTGGTCCGCATCCCCAAGTTTCTTGGGAAGTTTATTTACCAGTGGTGCTTTTTCCTTCTCTTTCTCTTCTCTTTTTATTTACTCAGGGTGGAAATATTTTGTTACCTTTTGTTAGCCCGAGACAAATAAGACCAAATTATTTACAAGTTGCAAAATACTGAAGGATTAAAGGATGACACTGAGCTTCTATAAAATATATATATATATATATATATATATATATATACACACACACACAATTGAGGGATGAACTGTTAAAACCATGTCTTCTAGAATCTTTCTTCCAATTCCATCTGCCCTCTACAACCACCTTAAAAATTTTTTAATATAGGAAAATTAAATTGAAAGACTCTTTTAATGTTGAGTAAAACCTATAATTTTAATAACATAAAAGTCAGGAAATTCCAAAGTTAAATTTACTATAACCATTTGGACTTGGCAAAGACACAAGCATTTAATATTTTCTGTTACCATTTTTCTTTTTAAACATCAGTACGTTAAGATGTAATCATAAAACCCTCAGGATTTTTAAATGTACTTTGGCATAATGCAGTAGGAACTTTACGAAATCTTGATTTCACCAATAATTTAATGATGTATCAAGGTACTTATTCCATATTTTCTAAATAAATGGCATTAAGTGAAAATATGTCCTACTTTACATTACAGAATTATTACATAAATATTCATTAGCCTCTGTGCTTTTCATACTTATTACCATAAAAGGAAATAAATTCCACAAAAATGGTACTCTCAGTTACTAAGAAACATACTATATGCAATTCTTCTTCAAGTTAATCTTTGAATTGTTACAGTTGCATCTTCCTGAGTTTGGTTGATTTCCTTATTGACCTGACAGATAACATTCATATATTAATATATCCAGTTTAAATTCAGTATGTAACTGTACGTACATTGAATTGCACAGACATATCTGCATATGTGCACAGATGGGATTGTATAGATGAGTACACAGGGTTCATTCCTAAGAGTCACTTAGCCTGTGAAGCACACAGTTTGATTTGCTTAAGGAGGTGATGGAGTTGCATAAATGCAACAACTCATCCACTAGCATTCTCTGTGCAAAGTGCAAAATTCAAGACGGCTAACTGGGAAAACTCACAAAGACTGAATGGACCTCACTGGGCTCACAGCCTAACTGGGCTGACAGAGCACAGACACACGCACACAACGTATCTGAATGCTACAGGGCAGAACTGCTGCTCATCCACAGCAAGCAACCTGGACAATTCTCAAGGACACTAAAGCACGTCCGGGGTCTTCACTGAGACTTGGAAAGACGTTCTTGTTTGAAATTCCCTTTTCTTTAAATTACAGCCTCTGTCTGATGATTTATGCAAAAGTTGAACTTTTGCATGTAGACTTAGTCATGAGGTTGGAAATGTTTTCAAATAAACTGAGAATATGTGGTAATGAGATTTGAAACCACAAGGGTGCAAGCAGAAAGCAACTTCATTATTTCTCCTACTGCCATTTTGCACACTTTCTTTTGAACAGTTCTTTCTTGATCCCAGAAAATTTCAGGCCACGCCCTCAGGCTTTCCTACCATTCTCAGATGAATAACGAGTCCACTTAAATCCAACAACCCTATAGTTCTAATCCTTCATCCAGTCAAAGCTTCTCCTCCCCCGAAGTTTGAGTCTGCTGAAGCTGAGACCTTTCAGCAGTGGAGGAGATGTGGTTGTCTTTTTTGCTTTCTTTTCAATTCCTTCCTCCCTAGACAGCACCTACCATGAGCTCTTTCAATGCTGTGATGGGGAGGAGAGAGGACAGGTCTTGGTAACAAAGATTCTACCTGGTTGGTGGAGATGTCACTGTACACATATTTCCTTGTCAGTCTCCTTTGCTGGTTTTCTCTCATCTCCTGGACCTCTAAACGCTGAAGTGTTCCAGGGTTCAGCTGTTGGGTTCTCCTCTATCAGAATGATCCCTTCATGATCTCCTCTATTCTCAGGGCATCAAATATCAGCTATACGCCAAAGACTCTCAGACTGACATTGTCAGCTTCGACCTTGCCCTGGAACTTAACCCATATACGCAACTCCAAATGGCTACCTGAGTGTCTAACAGGGGTCTCAAATTAACCATCTGAAGCTGAACTCCTGGTATCTACCGTCAACTCCACTATGTTCCATGCACAGATGTTCTCCATCTCAGTTAATGGCAACTTTTTAAATCTCCGTTCCAAAAACCTTGCAACTACTTGATTCTTTTCTTATCCTGCCTCACGAGTGACTGTCAACAAATTCTGCTGGTTCAGCCTTCAAAATATATGGAATTCAGCCACTTCTTCAATCACATTTACCAATAAACTGCTCTGAGCTATCATCAAACCTCATTGAGACTACTGCAGGAGCATTTTACTTGGTCTCTCTGCTTTCATATTTGTTCCCTTCTCATCTTTTTACCACCCAGCAGCCAGAGCAAATCTTTTTTAAATGGAGTCCAGAATACGTCACTCCTCTACTCACAATTTCCACTGGCTCCCTTTTTGAGAACTCTAAAGTTCAAAGATAATCACGATGGTGTGATCACTCATCTAGGGCCAGACCTCCTGGAATGCAAAGTCAACTGGGCCTGAGGAAGCATCACTACGAACAAAGCTAGTGGAGGTGATGGAATTCCAGCTGAGCTGTTTCAAATCCTAAAAGATGATGCTGTGAAAGTGCTGCACTCAGTATGCCAGCAAATTTGGAAAACTTAGCAATAGCCACAGGAGTGGAAAAGGTTAGTTTTCATTCCAATCCCAAAGGAAGGCAAAGCCAAAGAAAGTTCAAACTACCACACAATTGCACTCATTTCACACACTAGCAAAGTAATGCTCAAAATTCTCCAAGCCAGACTTTAACAGTAGGTGAACCATAAACTTCCAGATGTTCAGTCTGGATTTTAAAAAGGCAGAGGAACCAGGGATCAAATTGCCTACATCCATTGGATCATCGAAAAAGCAAGAGAGTTCCAGAAAAACACCTACTTCTGCTTTATTGACTATGCCAAAGCCTTTGACTGTGTGAATCACAACAAACTGGAAAATTTATAAAGAGATGGGAATATCAGACTACCTTACCTGCCTCCTGAGAAATCTGTATGCAGGCCAAGAAGCAACAGTTAGAACTGGACATGGAACAACGGACTGGTTTCAAACTGGGAAAGGAGTACATCTATGCTATATATTGTCACCCTGTTTATTTAACTTCTATGGAGAGTACATCATGCAAAATGCTGGGCTGGATGAAGCACAAGCTGGAATCAAGATTGTTGGGAGAAATATCAATAACCTCAGATACGCAGATGACACCACCCTAAGGCAGAAAGAAAAGAAGAACTAAAGAGCCTCTTTTAAAAAAAATTATCTATTTTTTATTGAAGGATAATTGTTTTACAGAATTTTGTTGTTTTCTGTCAAACCTCAACATGATAAAGAGCCTCTTGATGAAAGTGAAAGGAGAGAGAGAAAAAGTGGGCTTAAAACTCAACATTCAAAAAACATCCAGTCCCATCACTTCATGGCAAATAGATGGGAAAACAATGGAAACAGTGAGAGACTTTATTTTCTGGGGCTCCAAAATCACTGCATATTGTGACTGCAGCCATGGAATTAAAAGATACTTGATCCTTGGAAGAAAATCTATGACCAACCTAGATACCATATTAAAAAGCAGAGACATTACTTTGCCAACAAAGGTCCATCTAGTCAAAGCTATGGTTTTTCCAGTAGTCATGTACGCATGTGAGAGTTGGACTATAAAGAAAGCTGAGTGCCGAAGAACTGATGCTTTTGAACTGTGGTGTTGGAGAAGACTCTTGAGAGTCCCTTGGACTGCAAGGAGATTCAACCAGTCCATCCTAAAGGAAATCAGTCCTGAATAATTGTTGGAAGGACTGATGCTGAAGCTGAAACACCAATACTTTGGCCACCTGATGCAAAGAACTGACTCATCTGAGAGGACCCGATGCTGGGAATGATTGAAGGTAGGAGGAGAAGGGGACGACAGAAGATGAGATGATTGGATGGCATTCACCTACTTGATGGACATGAGTTTAAGTAAACTCTGGGAGTTGGTGGACAGGAAGCCTGGCATGCTGCAGTCCATGGGGTTGCAAACAGTCGAACACGACTGAACAACTGAACTGTGAGTGAATGAGAAAGTCCAAAGTACCTACCATGCAAAGCCCCACGAAGTATGGTACCAGACTGCATCTCTAAATGTGTCATTTCCCAGCTAGTATCCCCCTTACCACTGTGCGCCAGCCACACTGGCCTCTTTAACGTTCTCTCCATCCCTCAGGCACATCCCTGCCTCAGAGCCGCTCACTGGCAGTCCCTATTAGAAATTTGCCTCCGCAGACAGCCATGGTTTCCCCCTCAGCTCCTTCATACCTTCACTCTCACCCTGCTTTGATTTTGTGATGGATTTTTTCACGTCTGACAGTCTAATCGATTTTTATTTGTTTCTTGTTTGTCCCTTGTTTTTATAATGTAACCTGCGTGAGAGAAAGGATTTTTATGTTTGTTCACTACGCTATCCCCAGGGTCTAGCATTGTGCTAGGAACTCAATACTTTTCTGAATGAATGATTCTGGCATCAGGGCCCTCTGGGCATGGCGGCTCCAAAGCCTAATACTTCTGCTGATATTTTGGGAGACCTCTCAGTGCTGAGGCTCTCTCATTTTTCACCCTTGACCCCAGAGATACCTCCTCTACCTGACCAGTTGTAACTCTCTCATCAGCCCCAGCTCTCCGACAGTTCATCCCCAGGCTGGGATCACCCACCCTACAGGAATCTGTGTGGCAGGAGCCCTTTTCAAAACCACTCAACTCCTCTCCTTTTTGTGGAGGCCTCACCTAGGAGGTAGGAAACTCATGTATCCTTTGCCCTCAAACTCTGGAAATGCAAATTTTCAGACAAATCAAGTTCACCATCCCATCTCTCTTATACACAGCCTGGTGGTGAGGGATGAAGACTGAGGGCAGAACAACTTTCCTTTCTTCCTCATCTCATCCCTACTGTTCACAAGTTATGCAAATGATAAAGACACTTGTGAGGCAAACACAATGAATTTTAACTAACTTCTTAAAGAGAAGCATATTCTAGAACACATTTTACTCATGAGAGCCACATACTTTCTTGATTCCAGAGAGAAATATTAACAATTAACTAGCCATTACAAATAGAGTGTCCATAGTAGTATACAGGATTTATATGTAAAATGCAACATTATATTCTTTTGGAAAAAAAAAAAAACCATCAAAAAAATCCCATCTTCCATCTTGAAGCTACAGGGAATATTTTAAAATGTAAAGTCAAGTTGCAAACAAAGGCCGGAATGCTATACTTCCTGATTTTCTTTGTCAGTTGATTATAAAAATATTCTTTTTTTCTATCATGGTAAATTAAGGAAAAATATTCCATGTGGGAGAAAAAAAATTATGATAATCTAATTTATGAATAGCTGTATTCTGAGTTTGTTAAGTAGAATTAATTTTCTAAGTCTACTACTAAATATTCACAACATGGTTTTACTAAAGTATTAGATGAGAAATTTTTAGCAAACTTCAAATGTTTTCTATTAAAAAAGATCTTCAACGGTTTCAAATCTGTTCTGCTTAGAATCTGACAAAACAAGAAAGCAACCTTTGATATTTTTTTTCCAGCATCATTGAAAGCATTTTCTTATATGTCTTCATGTTAAAACAGAACCAATTTATGTATAAGCATATAGCAACAGTTTTAAAAAAAGTTTGATTACATTTTCATTTAAATAATTTTATTTTAAAAATAGAATACTGACTGCAACAGTACATACATCCCTTCTTTTTAAAGTGCTGCATTGATTCATAGACAATCTACAGACAGATGTTTAAGAATAGAATGAAGTGGGATGATGTTAATGATGTCAACAAGTTAAAGCCTAGGTGATAACAGAGGGGAATAGAAAATAAGAAAGGGTGGAAGAACAGGAGATGATAAATGGGGATAAGATAGACCCAGAATTAAAAATAGAGCTAAATTTATTATGATCAGCCCATTCCTTTTCCTTTGGAACTCTTTGGCAAACATCATAGTGGCTCTGAGTTCCAGTTTGGCAAACACCTATCTTTGGAAGTAAAATAGCTCTGTAACTATAGTAATAATAAAAAAATATGATGATGATAATAATAATAAATCTTACAGTATCATTTCTAAGAAGTCAAAGTCACTCAGTTGTGTCTGACTCTTTATGACCCTGGAATTTCCAGGCCAGAATACTGGAGAGGGTAGCCATTCCCTTCTCAAGGGGATCTCCCCAACCCAGGGATTGAACCTAGGTCTCCTACATTGCAGGTTGATTCTTTAGCAGCTGAGCCACAAGGGAAATCCAAGAGTGCTGGAGTGGGTAGCCTATCCCTTCTCCAGGGGAGCTTTCTGACCCAGGAATTGAACCGGGATCTCCTGCATTGCAGGCAGATTCTTTCCCAACTGAGCTATCAGGGAAGCCCGTCATTTCTAAAGTTCTAGTCATTAAAAATCACATCTCCATACTCTTTGCTATATCCTTGAATCACTTATATTACTTTTTACTTAATATATTTCTAATATACATACTCATTTAACAAATTTAAATGAGAAGATTTTTAGGGAACTGAAAATAGTCTTTATGCTAAATGATGGATATATGGTTAATTTTCACTTGTCCAAATCGATGGAATGTGAAACAACAAGAGTGAATCCCAAGGTAAACTACAGACTTCGGGTGTCTATGATGTACCAATACAGGTTCATCAGCGCAACAAACATACCATTGTGGAGAGGGAGGCTCTGCATGCGCAAGGCCGGATAGCACAGCGAAACCTCTGTACCTTCCTCTCAATTTCGCTATGAACTTTAAACTGCTCCAAGAAAGTTAAGTCTTTATAAAAATTTAATATGAACTTTGTATAGATGAGAAACATATACACTGAAATCGGATAAAATTACATTGAAAGAGAAAGAGTGATTCCTAACTTGGGACTAAGAAAAAAGACAGCTCAAGCATTATCACAGCTTTCTTTATTTATATCTTGATAAAAATGGGAGCATCTAAATTAAATGAGGAGCCCTCCATACATTTTCCCATACCTAGATGGTGAATGAAGTATATACACAGTCAGTAACTGATAACACTTGTAAGAAATGCAGTCAGGGATCAAGGTATTATATTTCAAATTTTGTGGCATTTTTACCTAACTTCAGCAGGATTTTCCTTAGAGTAGACTAATTTTCTTCAGGCAATGAGCCATGGTAATTTCTGAGACAGCTTTTCTTTCTTTCTCTCTCACTTAGTTGAAGCTATAGATATATCAACAATATTGTAAAACCAGCATTTTTGTTTATTTTGGCCTGTAATATTGCTTTTACATTTCACTATGAAACAGCAATGATTTTATAAGTAAAATGAAGAAATAAGGGAATATATTTGAGTTTATATCTTTTTCTTCTTATATCAAAGTTCAAAACATTCATCTGGTTCTTTCATTCCAGGGTAGAATAGATTTTTCTATCACTAACACACACCTAATTTTGAGTCTCTGAGAAAGGTGTTTTGGAGGCTCTCAATTTTTCCAGTGATCTTCAGCAGAAACTGAACTACAAGAATTACATGAATTACTTCACCATGTTTTTCTTTCTTTCTTTCTTTTTTTTTAGTATTTTTTAAAGGAATTTAAATATTCAACGGCACTGGGGAAACAACACTGGTTCTCAGCATTTGGGAAAATGTCCCTGAATCCTCTAAAATGCAGTTTCCTGACCACTGTGTTATGCTAAATAAATCAAGTCCTCTTGGTCTGAAATGTCCATTTCTATAATTTGGGTGAAACTGGGGCTAGAGAGGTAAAAACAGGCTGAAACTCGTCAGCAACTAACAGATAATCTTAAATCCCCAGTTCCATGTTTCTCCATCAAGATGATGAATTTGGGTCCCTTTCTTTGCTTGCTAATACTTTGGTTGGAGTAGGCAAATATATGCTCCAGTAGGTCAATTTTGTTTGTTTAAGATTTAAAAAGTTTATTTATAGGAAACTATACTACAAGTCATAATTGAAATGTTATATTAGAACTCTTTTACAATTATTTTTTTAAGATCTCAAATCACATGGTTTATTGAATATTTCATAATTAAATTGTCTGTGGTATATATCCCTGCCTTCTTTAATGAAGACCTAGAAGGGCTAAATGCTTTCTTTATCTTATATAATACTCATAAAACCTTTATGTAAAAAAGACCATTCTTATCTCTACTGTTAAAAGATACAGGCATTCATTTATTTGCTTGAGATCATGCAATCCCCACACGCACCTACAGCACAAACCCTGACAATGTGGGCCCCAAATCTGGGATACTGGCCACCATGTGCTCTTCTTGTTCCACACTTATTCTCTGAATTCTACTTGAAACTAAAATTGTCATTTCTCTCTACAATTTTCTTCTTGTTCTCAGAATGAAAACTTAAAAACTAAATTTCTTTTAAATGAAAGTTAAGACAAGATCTGAATATTCCTAATTCTGATCCAAAATCCAGATCACAAGCTACAGAATCTCTTTTTGTAAAATAATTTTCTTTTGGAATACGTATTTTTCACAGACTTCACGTTTATGATGATGATGTTACCCACCATGCCTCAAATAAAGAACTCTTTTTTCTTCCCAGCTCTCATAGAAAACTCCATGCACAACTTTCCATGAAAACCATTTTGTTTAGGTTGAAATTAAGGGAGAGATGTCACTTCAGTAACTCCATATGAAATATTGCTGGGAGTTGACTAAGACTGCCAAGGTAGTGCCCAAGTTGCTGAATGTGTGCATTTTAACAGTGGAAGTCATTTGCGGGAAGCAACTAAAAGTTTAGACTGGCAACTTCTGATAAATACACTAGCAAGCAATACGTGCTAATTTTGCCTCAGATGTCAGCTCCAGGTTGCTGTTTGGTTGACCCTGTAGATGTGCTTCCCAGCTGGCCTCACTTTCTTGGGTGTGACACCTGGGGGGCATCTAAAAGTCAAACCTGAAAACCCCACTGCTAACCTGGGTCCACGTGCCCTTCCCAAATGGCTAATTTTAGATTTTAACTCTTTAATACATACGCAACAAATTTCTAATCTACTCAGTGCTCTGCTTTCCAAGAAAAATGCATCATGAAAATCATATTCCTTAGAGCAAAAGATATTTTACAATCAATTTGTTTGATTACAAGACACTCTCTATCTTATATGGGGGGAGAGAGAGAGGAGAGAGAAAGAGATGAAGACATATTGACCCGACTGGATGTCATTTTTGCTTAGCACACATAAGAAACCATGGCAAGTGGAGTCAGGCTTTGATGCTCAAAGCTAGTAGTACTATTTAAGTTTCCATTATTGTCTCTGTGTTTTAAAATTCAAATTTTTCTTCCAGGGGAGAGGGTTTGGGGAACTGGGAAGAAGGAAGCTTGGAACTAAGAGCACATTAATTGAGGAAGACGAGTTTCAGCAATCTTTGCAAGAGTGATGGCCTCGCTCAGAATTAATCCTGTTCTCACGGAGGAGTTTCAATTGTTACAGGCTCATCCCTTTTATTAATATGCCTTAAAATGAGACTGAATATTGAAGGCTGTTACCAGGAAAATACTGTGCTTAAAGATGAGGTAATGCCAGGATATGGAAGCAACCCAAGTTTCTATCAACATACTGTGGACAAAGATGTGGTATATGTATATGTGTGTGTGTGTGTGTGTGTGTGTGTGTGTATGAATATTACCCAGACATAAAAAAAATAAACTTTTGCGATTTGCAACAACATGAATGGACCTAGAGAGTATTATGTTTAATGAAATTAGTCAAAGACAAACATTGTATATTATCACTTAAATGTGGAATCTAAAAAATCTTCTGCATTGCAAGCAGATTCTATACAGTCTGAGCCACCAGGGAATCCCAAAATTAAATAAAGGTATATGCAAAACAGACTCACAGATATAGAAAACAAATGAGTGGATAGCAATGGGGAAAGAGAAGGTGGGAGAGGCAATATAGAGGTATGGAACTAAGACATACAAACTACTATGTATAAAATACATAAGAAACATGGATATATTGTACATCACAGCGAAAGTCATTATTTTGTAAAGTCATTAATTAACTTTAAGTGGAATATAAATTATAAAAATACAGAATCACTATGCTGTACACCTAAACTAATATAATACTCATGAATCACAGCACACCAGGCCTCCCTGTCCATCACCAACTCCCAGAGTTCACTCAGACTCACGTCCATCGAGTCAGTGATGCCATCCAGCCATCTCATCCTCGGTCGTTCCCTTCTCCTCCTGCCCCCAATCTCTCCCAGCATCAGGGTCTTTTCCAATGAGTCAACTCTTCGCATGAGGTGGCCAAAGTACTGGAGCTTCAGCTTTAGCATCATTCCTTCCAAAGAACACCCAGGGCTGATCTCCTTCAGAATGGACTGGTTGGATCTCCTTGCAGTCCAAGGGACCCTCAAGAGTCTTCTCCAACACCACAGTTCAAAAGCATCAATTCTTTGGCGCTCAGCCTTCTTCACAGTCCAACTCTCACATCCATACATGACCACAGGAAAAACCATAGCCAAAGAGTCGGACACAACTGAGCAACTGAACTGAACTGAACTGAACTGAAGCCAACGATATATAGCTCAGTTAAAGAGTAGGTACTTCTTAATGCTTTTGGGAAATGTAAATAAACTGTAATATTTGAAAACAAAAAACAAGCAAAAATATATGGAAATGTTTGTGATATCTGTGTTTCTCCTGTATGACTTCTTAATCTGTATCGTGAACCCAAAGGTCCATGAAAAAGACATAAAGGGTGATCTAGAAGATGGGAGTCTAGTCCTGTAAGCCAGGGACGGCTCACTGATCACTCAGCAGATGCTTCTCCACCAGTCTGGAGGAGGGCAGGGCAGCACACAGGCCTGGAATGAGGAAGAGGCACCCTGACTACCCAGTGTCAGCCTCTTTGTTTCCCAATCAGGCATCAAGCCACAGCAGGTAGAAACAAGGTTCAGCATGCTAACATCAGCGCGACCTAAGCTGCCTACACAGACATCAATCCTAATGGAAATGTGAATGCATCATGCTTTGGGAAATAAAGGGCTCAAAAAGAGGATACACATCCCTCCAGGAAATCAGAGTATGTGTGTCTTTAAGTATGTAACCACTACTCATAACAGGAAGAACCAGGAAATGATGTCCATCAGAGAGAAAGTTGATAAACACATTAAGGTAAATCCACATAATGGAATAGTATATCCCATTCTAAAGAATCAACTAGAACAACATGGAAATAGTAATAGTTATAAATAAATCATTTCATTAAAATAAAAGGTTCACAAGTATCAAATTGTTTTTGTACAATCTAAAAGATTGCAATAATCATTAGTAATAATAAAAATGAAATATCTATAGGTGCAATAAAACTATCCAAAAAAAGCAAGAAAATGCAGCATGCTGACTACAAAGTATGGTTGAGGGGGCACCATGACACATACGGATTATTATCCTGGCCTTGGTGTTTGTTTCTGGTAGTTTCATGAGTGCTTATTACATTGTTTAAAGCAACTAAATAACAGCAGGCTATGGCACCCAAACACTGGGTGCTGGCACCTGTGGTAGCATCACAGTCCCACATTAGTATGAGGATACAGAAGAGCCAGGCAATAAATGAAGCTTAGGACCCGGGTCAGGTCACAGTGGGTCCACTGAGGGCATGGACCCTCCCGGTGTTTATTTCCCAAGATGCCAAATGTATAATTAGCCCGAACATCCCTATAAGTTGCCACAACTGACACAGTTAGCACTTGACTTGTAGGGCAAGAACTGCCATAATTGGGAAGAACAAGTGGAAGCCTCTGAAATTGCTCCAAGCTTTAAGCTAAGGAAACACACAAACAAAAAAGAAAGCAGGGTATGGGTGGAATAATAATGAGATTATGCCATGAAACAAATACTGTGATGAATACAATTCTATGCACCCGAGAGAGGCAGCACAGACATAGAGATAGATAGATGTGTGTATATATGTGTATACAGAGAGAAGAAATCCTAACTAAATGCAGTCACCATGAAACATAGATAGACTGACCTGTTTCCTACTTTAAAAGCTATATATTTGCAAAGGTCCAGCCTGTGTTTTGACATCTATATCAGTTTTTATTTCACTGGGCCATGCAGTTCATTTGCAATTGATGACCAGGATTCTACCAGCTTTTTGCTTAAAGATGATTTAAGAACATCTTTCTTCACATTAATTACTGATGGCTCAGACAGTAAAGACTCTGCCTGCAAGGCGGAAGACCTGGGTTTGATCCCTAGGTTAGGAAGATCCTTTGGAGAAGTAAATGACTACCCACTCCAGTATCTTTGCCTGGAGAATTCCATGGACAGAGGAGCCTGGTGGGCTACGGTCCACGAGGTTGTACTGAGTCAGACATGATTGAGGGACTAACACTTTCACTTTCTTCACAATACAGTACCACATACACTCTTTTAAATACTACTTATGTTTTTGCCAAAAGCAAATTACAATCCACTTCACCATAATTATCACCCTGACCTCTTCCTCTTTTACAATTAATTTCTTTAGACCTCTGCTACTGACTCCCTTCGATGAATGAAGACAAAATTAGTTCATTTGCATCTCTTACTACTCCCATTCTCCTTCACCTGCAATTTCAATTCTCAAGTCATAGAGGATGGATTATTTTTAGCACAGTGGTACAGAATAAACTTTCATTTTAATAAGTAGAAAATACAGCAAAAACTCTGCAGGTGGTGCCAGGATCACTGAAATGGATCTAACTCAGGCCTTTCTGGATCGCAGGGCACAGAACAGTATTCCTGTCGCTGCCACTATAAATACGTTTTCCTATAAATGCAGTCCGTGGGTTGGGAATGTGTGCTACCTGGTCACCCACCTTGCTTGCTCAACAGTGCTTGCTGAGAGCGAAAGCTCTGGAATGAAGTTAGCAGGTTGGAATCCTGGCCCCATGATTTCATAGCCACTAAAACCTGCAAAGGTTACTTTACTTAACTCTGTGTCTCAGTCTCTTCTGTAAAGCGAGTTAACAATAGAGGGTGGGATGATTTGGGAGAATGGCATTCTAACATGTATACTATCATGTAAGAATTGAATCGCCAGTCTATGTCTGACGCAGGATACAGCATGCTTGGGGCTGACGCATGGGGATGACCCACAGAGATGTTATGGGGAGGGAGGTGGGAGGGGGGTTCATGTTTGGGAATGCCTGTAAGAATTAAAGATTTTAAAATTTAAAAAATAAAAAAACTAAAAAAAAAAAAAAGAAAGAAAGAAACCAGGGCTTCCCTGATGGTTCAGTGTTAAGGAATATACCTGCTAATGCAGGAGACACAGGTTCTGTCCCTGATTTGCAAAGATCTCACATGCCACAGAGCACCTAGGCCCAGGCTCTAGAGCCCGAGAGCTGCAAGAACTGAAGCTCACAAGCCCCAGAGCCCGCGCTTCACAACAGGAGAAGCCCCTGCGATAAGAAGCCCACCCACAAGCCACAGCTAGAGAGCAGCCCCTGCCCGCTGCCAGCTAGAGAAAAGCCCTGGCAGCAAGGAAGACCCAGTACAGCCAAAAATAAATAGATAAAAAACTTAAAAAAAACAGTGACCAAACTCACAGCACTGTATTATGACTTAATAAGAAAACCTATGCAAAGTGGTTTAAATGTAGCTGAGAGCACATTAAGTGCTCCATAAATATTAGTTTTTATTAATGCTATTCTGGTGCATTACTTACAGGCAGATGCAAATAAAAAAATTACTTATAAAGCAAAATAAAAAGTGCTTATATGTTACAAGAGCAGAAAGTAGGTTTGGGTTTAGGAGCCCGGTCTTTCTTATTTAAGGGAGTGAAGTGAAAATGAAAGTCGCACAGTTATGTCTGATTCTTTGTGACCCCATGGACTGTACAGTCCATGGAATTCTCCAGGCCAGAATACTGGAGTGGGCAGCCTAACCCTTCTTCAGCAGATCTTCCTGACCCGGGAATAGAACCAGGGCCTTCTGCATTGCAGGTGGATTCTTTAAGAGGGAGCTCATTTATATTTTAACTACAGTGCTGCAAATTTCTTTTTAAGAAGATTTAAAAGATGATAGTTTTGTGTTTTTAAATTAATGACTTAAAACATTTCTCAAAATTTACAGTTCTCTTACTTGAATCTGAATTTTTAATATGTAGTGTTCTTTTTGGGAAATAGTCAATGGGCTTATTTATTATTTATTTTAAAGTTAATACACTTTTGGAAATATGAGTAAAAGCAAGTGCTTTTCAGTTCAGCACAGACGTTTATTTTCCACGGTTTATCAAAGCAGAGTTGGAACAGCCACTAACGACCCTGTGCCAGCAACTTTCATGAGTTTCATGAGTATAAATAAATAAATTTGTTGTCAGAAATCCCAAACAACTAAATGCTGTGGTAATGGAACAAAGCTGAAGAGTCCTCAGAATAAATTGCAAACAACTATTTGACATGTGAAGGGCCATTGAAGGGAAACTTTCCAATATAATGATGCTGTTTTTCTGCCTTCCATTTAAGCCAGGAAAGAATAACTCAAGGAATGTCAGAGAAGGTATAGTCTGGAAGAGGGGATCATGTAAGGACACCTGGTACCTAGTTGTGCTTATCCAAGTGGACTGAAGTTCAAATTAACATTTTTTGTTATATAAAAAAAATGTGGACAGTCTTCTGATATACACTTTCGTAGTATACTGATGTATTCTACTTTTCTGAATTTAAATCAGATAAATTTAGATGAATAAATCTTTCAAAAGAGTAAATAACTGAAACAACCTTCTTTTTGGATGTGAATAGTTTACTACACCAAAGAATCACTTTGGCCATTTTACGACAGACTTAAGATATCGTAGCCAAACTGGCCCAGGAGAAATGAGACATGACTTTAGTAAACGTAAGAGGTTTTACTGAATCTGGGGTACTAAGTCAGTGATGGAGAAAGATAAGGGATTCTTTTAGACAAACACTCACACAGGCAGAGAAATATATATTTATATTCCTTCCTCTCTGCTTGGACACTAGCCTACATCTAAATGTGAAAAAATAATCCCACAAGAGAATTCTCCTAATGATATGAAACAAAACAAACCTTAATGATAGATATTGACTGACAGGTTTCAAACGCTAAATTAGGAGACGAACGCTCCCTCATCATTTTTTTCATGTTAGTATAAACTATGTACGTTCAAACTCAGAGATTCAGTAGAACAAGCCTTTTGGAGAAGATTTTAGTTAAGAAGATATCTCAAAGCAGAAGACAGTTCTTTCTTTTAAATAGACAGTGAAGCTCCCTGACCTCTGTTTATTGTAACCCTGCCTATTTAACTTATATGCAGAGTACATCATGAAAAATGCTGGGCTGGATAAGGCACAAGCTGGATATGCAGAGTACATCAAGAGAAACGCTGGGCTGGATAAAGCACAAGCTGGAATCAAGATTGTCAGAAGAAAGATCAATAACCTCAGATATGCAGATGCTGTTGCTGCTGCTAAGTTGCTTCAGTAGTGTCCAACTCTGTGCGACCCCATAGATGGCTGCCCACCAGGCTCCCCCGTCCCTGGGATTCTCCAGGCAAGAATACTGGAGTGGGTTGCCATTTCCTTCTCCAATGCGTGAAAGTGAAGTCGCTCAGTCGTATCCGACTCTTCAAGACCCCATGGACTGTAGCCTACCAGGCTTCTCTGTCCATGAGATCTCCCAGACAAGAATACTGGAGTGGGTTGCCATTGTCTTCTCCAATATGCAGATGACATCACCCTTACGGCAGAAAGCAAAGAAGAACTAAAGAGCCTCTTGATGAAAGTGAAAGAAGAGAGTGAAAAAGTTGGCTTAAAATTCAACATTCAGAAAACTAAGATCATGGCCCATCACTTCATGGCAAATAGATGGGGAAACAGTGGAAACAGTGACAGACTTTATTTTGGGAGGCTTCAAAATCAAATCACTGCAGATGGTGACTGCAGTCATGAAATTAAAAGATGCTTGCTCTTTGGAAGAAAAGTTATGACCAACCTAGATAGCATATTCAAAAGCAGAGACATTACTTTGCCAACTAAAGTCCATCTAGTCAAAACTATGGTTTTTCCAGTGGTCATGTATGGATGTGAGAGTTGGACTATAAAAGCTGAGCACAGAAGAATTAATGCTTTTGAACTGTGGTGTTGGAGAAGACACTTGAGAATCCCTTGGACTGCAAGGAGATCCAACCAGTCCATCATAACGGAAATCAGTCCTGAATATTCACTGGAAGGACTGATGCTGAAGCTGAAGCTCCAATACTTTGGCCACCTGATGTGAAGAACTGACTCATTTGAAAAGACCCTGATGCTGGGACAGATTGAAGGTGCGAGAGGAAAGGGATGACAGAGGATAAGATGGTTGGATGGCAATACCGACTCAATGGACATGAGTTTGAGTGAGTGAACTCCGGGAGTTGGTGATGGACAGGGTGGCCTGGCATGCTGCAGTCCGTGGGTTCTCAAAGAAGTGGACACAGCTGAGCGACTGAACTGAACTGAAAGAGGGACAATGACACAAAAATCTAAAAATGCTGAACTGCACAATGTTTATGCTCTTAGCCTTTGAATTATAACCAAAGTGAAATAAGATTATTAAGGAAGTGAAAAAAGTCATGTAAAGCAAAAATTTTCATGATGAAGATCACTGGCCTCTTTCCAAATACAATCTCAACTCTGGCCCCATATTTTCTTTTCATTTGGACGTTCAACCCAAGTAAAAGAACTTAACTTACTATACACCCTGTTCCCCATGAATCAATGTAGCTTATATCAAGAACTGTTTCAGGCTCTGTATTAAATGAAATTTATCAGCATGAAATAAGACAGAGTTTTTGTCCTCAATGACCTTACTCAAGTGTTGAAGTGAGATGGTCAGTAAACAAGTAACATACAAAATCAATAAGACAATTTCTCAAAGTTATTAAGCTGACTTTGCAATTTCTTGTTAATGCTACCACCATTTTCCTAATCACAGGAAAATGTGATGGAGTCACCTTTCTTATTTCTGAATAGATCTAGTAACTTACAGATTAAAAAAGATTTCTTTGGAGAATTTCACTGCCAAATGAACAGAAATGTAAAATGTGCTACAACAGAAATAGGAAGGGCATCCTTTAAAACTAAATCTTTTAGTTCTACTATATTTTAACATTCATCGTAATCCGTACAAAAATTAAAATATCTTACCTTCAACATTTGGTTAAAAGTAATTGCTATCACTGTATTTTTATTTAGAATAAACACTAACTTTAAATTCATGGCAACACTTTTTACATTGATAGTATATTAACTGACTATAAACCTGTAACTGAGGGTAACAACAGTTTGCAGTCTTTTCAGATACATTACGCCACCAATTACACTAAATAAATTTATGTAAGGAAATACCACTTGTTCTTTTACATAAAGAAACAGTATAACCCAAAGAAAATGGATAATAGTCACTTTTAAGACCTATCCAAATAAATATGACTTAGACACAAAGTCAAGGCTTCATAAAACCTTTAGTTTTCAAATTCTAATCACCACTTCTTCTAATTCTATTCCCCACCAGTCCCAAACATTAAATCATATAATTTTTTTCTGGGCATTGGTTACATAGATTTGGCTGCCTGGCAGGAAATAAGGAAAGAGACGACTGGGTTCAGGGCTCTGGGTGGTGCCTCCGTTACATCAATAGCCCCCTTTCCTAAAGAACATAGACAAGTGTGAATAAAGAGTTGCACTGTCTCTAGCCAAGCTCTGTCTTGGCTCTACATGTTGTTCTGATGAAATGTGATGTAGAAAATGCTCATTCCGTTTTCAACTAAGAAGTAATACATTGTTGGATGATTAATGGAACTGTCACAGCCACTCTCGTCAGCTGGTGGCTGTACCTTCTCACCTACAATCAAACTCTCTTTTTGTTCCTAAGTCCACCACCCTTGGATCTAGCTTGTATATGACTCCACTAGTAAAAAAGTAAAGGGGGAGGGGTGGTGATAAAAGGTTGAGCAACAGAATCAACCCCAAAAGAGGGGGGAAGGAAAATACAGAACATAGCAAGGAAGTAGCGGTCCAACCCAGACTTCCTGCAGATCCCTAACTCTCTAGTCCAGTTCCTTGTTTATTCATACTCTACTTCTTATCTAGGAAACAGTTCCTTTTCCTATCTGTTCTCCATCATTATACTCTAGATTTTACTTTTCCCACTTTTTTGTTGACAGAGAGGGACACAATTTTTATAACCAGGTAACCGAAACAGAGACATTACTTTTGCCAACAAAGGTCCGTCTAGTCAAGGCTATGGTTTTCCCAGTGGTCATGTATGGATGTGAGAGTTGGACTATAATGAAAGCTGAGCGCCAAAGAATTGATGCTTTTGAACTGTGATGTTGAGGAAGACTCTTGAGAGTCCCTTGGGCTGCAAGGAGATCCAACCAGTCCATTCTAAAGGAGATCAATCCTGAATATTCACTGGAAGGACTGATGCTGAAGCTGAAACTCCAATACTTTAGCCACCTGATGCGAACTGCTGACTCATTTGAAAAGACCCTGATGCTGGGAAAGATTGAGGGCAGGAGGAGAAGGGGACGACAGAGGATGAGATGGTTGGATGGCATCACCGACTCAATGGACATGAGTTTGGGTAAACTCTGGGAGTTGGTGATGGACGGGGAGGCCTGGCGTGCTGCGGTTCATGGGGTTGCAAAGAGTTGGACACGACTGAGTGACTGAACTGAACTGAACTGAACAAAAACAATCCCAATACTGCCTTTTGGAAAGGGGAAAATAACAAAAGACTTAATTATATATACCAGGTACAGAAGGTAAAAGGTCTAAATGAACTTGTGATAATATTTTCACCAGAAATAATTATTAATATGTTTGGCACTACTGAATAAAAAAAATGCTGTCAGTTAATATCCCAGTAGGCATAAGGAATAAGTTCAGATTATTGAATTTTCCATATATATTTTTCCACCTCAGAAATGTTAGACTGGCAAAAACTCCAAAATAATTTTTTTAAACTCTGAATAGATAAAAACACTTATGTAACAAAATGAGAAAAGATATACTCTTAAAGCTTTTTCAGAAAACGCTTTGAGCTCAGTTAACAATAAATTGATTTAAGTAATAACAGAAAAGACAAACATTATACTTTAATACTACCAGAAGCATTATAATTTCCTAAACCTCTATATTAATTAAAACTACACACACTTAGAAACTTCCTGAATTTCATAATTTTGATAAAGTTTTCAAAGATACATATAACAAGTGAACTTATTCTATTTGAGGAATGCTGATAAAATTTACATTTCAATATTATAGTCCCAAACTCATATTCCAGAAAAGTATTAGTTTTTTTATAGTTTTTTTTTTTTTAAGATCTTTACTTGACTGAGCTATTTTCTAGGAGATTACCTGCTGTGATAATTTCCAAACCCTCCTTGAGTCAATCATGCTTGTCTTTTATTAGATGGTCAGTTACGCACAATATCCAATACAAAACTTAAAGTCTTTATTTTCACTCAGTCGTGTCTGACTCTTTGCGACCCCATGGATTGTAGCCTACTAGGCTCCTCTGTCCATGGGATTTTCCAGGCAATAGTACTGGAGTGGATTGCGATTTCCTTTTCCAATAACATACGACAGAGTACCTCTAATGCATTGCTTTAATATATTCCACTCGAACTTACCTTTACCTAATGCTAATGTTTGATATAATTTCATAAGTGAAATAGAAAACTAATAAGGAAAAAATAAAAATTGTTTGATTGCTACCATACTCACTACAACACAGAAGCTGAGATAAACCAAATGGAAAACGATACTGGTTCTTTTTTCCAAATGAAACCCATTAAATATACAAACCAACACAAAACTACTCTAAGGTTATTCCTTCACTTCTATATTAAAGTAAATCATTGTAATTGTGAGTAAATTCTCCAAAACTCAAAAAGAAGTCATACTTTTCTCAGATTCAGAGTCAGGCATGTCCCTTGAAAGGGAGATACTCACCTTCACATTTCTGAGTAGTTTCACTCTGCTTATGACCAGCAGGACATTTGCATTCAAAAGAGCCCACTGTATTGATACAGTTTCCTCCCTGGCATATCCCAGGAATAGCCTGGCATTCATCAACATCTGTAAGAAGAAAGCATTTTCGATATAGATATCACTAATTTTCAGAATATTTATCTACACATGCGTGTTTTTTTAACGTATAGCAGAAATCCACTCGTTCTCAAAGGAATAGCGTGAGGGTAGTCAGGATCCCTTTGTATGCATGTATCTTAATTTAGGTAAATGGTAGATGTTAAAGATCTCATTTTGTCTCTTGGTTTTGACTTTTAGAATTTTGTTTCTAAAATCCATCCATGTTGGTTTGTAGACAACCAATCCCTTGCTTTGATTTGCTGCAGAAGACTTCCTTTTATTTTTAATTGGAACATAATTGCTTTACAATGTTGTTTTAGTATCTGCTTGAGCCTCCCTCCCTCCCTGCCTCCCCGACTTCACCCCATCCCCCTAGGTTGCTTCCGAGCACCAAGCTGAGCTCCCTGTGTTACACAGCAGTTCCCCACCAGCTGTTTCACACATGATAATGCATATATGTCAAGGCTGCTTTCTCAATCTGTCCACTCTCCTGGTGATGAATATTCAGCATCCTCTAACTTTTCATCACCTCAGGAGAACAAACATATAATCTGAAAAGACTCATATCTATTAAAGTAATTTAAGTCTTAGTTTAAAATCTTTGCCCGAAGAAAATTTCAGGTCTAGATGGCTTTGCTGTTAAATTCTTTCAAACATTTAAGAAAGAAACATACACAAAGTCACACAGAAAAGAGAAGAGAGGACACCGCCCAACCCATTTCACTGAGTTGGCATCACCCTTAAGCCAGAGCCAGATGAGGAACTGATATAAGGAGGAATTGATATAAGGAGGAAAACAAGAAGAATAACATCTTTTGGGGAAGAGCATACAAAAATTATTAGCCAGTCAACTTTAGCAATACATAAAATATAGAAACCTTTAGCAACATATAAAAGGTTAATATATCATGACTAAGTAAAATGTTTATTCCAGGAATTTACGGTTTCCACATTCAAACATAAATCAGTTCATCAAACAGATTACGGAAGAGACAACACATGAATATCTCTTGGATGTGAAAAAAGCAGCGGCAAAGTTCAACACTCATTCATGATCACTAATTGATTTTTTTTAAATCTCAGTAAGCCAGAAACACAAGGGAATGTCCTCCACCTGATAAAGACTCTGTATAAAAAAACTACAGCTAACACATTATAGGAGATTGGGAAAATTTTCTTTATTTAGACTTTCTGAGTTTTTCACTTCGTATCTAAATTCACCTTAATTTCTCTTTGTGTAAAAGGTAATTCAGTATACTGTTATGATGAACATGGTATATAAAAGGGTGTACAACATATAAGCTTATGCAGATTTACATTAGCTATCCAAATCGACAGCCCAACATAACAGATTTATTAATATTATATCTATATAACAATTGATATACTCATTGTAAGAAACACTAAAGATGCAGAAAAGCAGAATTAAAAGAGATAACCATTGATACATCAGTAGCCTATTCTTTTAGAATTATTCATAGACAAATTCAGAGTAGTGGTCCGTTAATTTAATCAAAATAAGATCACACTATATGTGTTGTTTTGCCTCTTATATCTTTCCATTAAAATATTTTATTGATACATTTCTATGTCAGTGTATACTGATTTATCCTGTTATTTTTTGGTAAACCCACAAGTTTGGTATACGTTACTGTGTAAACTGGGGCTTCCCCAGTGGCTTAGCAGTAAGGAATCCATCTGCAATGCAGGAGACTCTGGAGACAAGAGTTTGATCCCTGGGTTGGGAAGATCCCTTAGAAAAGGAAATGACAACCCATTCCAGTATTCGTGCCTGCAAAATCCCACGGACAGAGGAACCTGGCAGGCTACAGTCCACAGGGTTGCAAAAGAGTAGGACACAGCTGGGCACAGCACACAAAATATTGTTATCCTGAGATGAAAATAGGTATCACTGCCTTATTAAAGGATATCTGATCCAAACAAAAAGCAACTAAAATGAATTATATGACAAGAAGTTTATATGCTGAAGAGTTTAATTTACAACATTTCAAACTGCATTATTTTAAACATGCACTACATTTCTACTCTCATTACAATGTGGTAAAAAAAAATCCATAGAAACCGCTTTTTTCCTGGTAGATAAATCAGAGAAAGAATATTTTGGTATAAAATGAAAAATGAGGCCAAACCTATAAATCCCTTAGTACTGTTCATAAAAACTTTGACTACATATTTAGTAGATTCAGTAATTTTTCAAAGGAAAAAGCATTCTGACTTTACAAGGTTTATTTTGTAATTGCCTGAAAAGTACTTTTCCTAGAAAAAATAAACAGAACTTTTATTTTTTGAAATATCCTACGCAGCTATACAGAATTAATTTCTTTTAGGGAGATCATTAATCACTAAAATAAAAAAGAAAGTTTCAAAGAAATCTTATTGAAATAATCAACAGGAACCTAGAAGCACACACAAGTGTTCCCTATAAAAACAAAAGAAGCAAGCCTCAGACCTTCAAGTTATGCAAGAGTTTCTGCATCTTCCAAGCTAGCATAAGGAACCACTAATGTCTGATGGGTTTTCCACTGTACAAATTATACAGATGTGTTTCTGTTCTTCCCTTCAATTCAGGCAGAGGCTTATTATTTCTTTAAATGTTGGAAAACTTCAAATCACATATAAGAATTTTACTGAATAAAATTAAATCTTTTGAAACTTAAACCTTATACAAGCACTTCAGTCTGTGTCTAAGAAGGTTATAAATAATGTGACAAAGCAATAGTAATTCTAGTTTACGAACTCGATTATTCTCCAACTTCTCCAAATAAACTTGCCTTAAGAGATAATAAACATTTTATTATATAAATTAGTATTAGATGGCATATTCCTTTTAGCTGACATTAAAATGTGACAAGTATGTGCCAGCACTACAGGCATATAAAAATGGTTCATTTAATTTATATCTGTGGGAACTAAGGACCAACTCCTATTACTGTACTAATAGTGTGTGATTTTTTAACTTGGTCTGTCCCCAAATAAGATTCACTTTTAAAATGTAAGTTATTTCTACACCCCGTGGATATTCATACACAGTACTTATATTTCTACAAAAACAAATGCCAGTCTTTAAGTACAGCAATTGAAAAACAATCCTGTCTCTATTTGGGGCCTAAGACATATAGGCTGTCTTGGCAACTGTTCACTGTGGTTTGATTCAGCCAGAATATCTATTCATGCATTCACAAAATTCCAATGCTGTATAAATGATCATCCCAATAAGTACATATTGGTAACTTACTACCTGTAGGACTTCAAACTTGAAATAAGTACCCCAATGTTCATCACAGCACTGTTTATAATAGCCAGGACATGGAAGCAACCTAGATGTCCATCAGCAGACAAATGGATAAGAAAGCTGTGGTACATATACACAATGGAGTATTACTTAGCCGTTGAAAAGAATTACATTTGAATCAGTTCTAATGAGGTGGATGAAACTGGAGCCGATTATACAGAGTGAAGTAAGTCAGAAAGAAAAACACCAATACAGCATACTAAAGCATATATATGGAATTTAGAAAGATGGTAATGATAACCCTGTATGTGAGACAGTAAAAGAGACACAGATGTAAAGAACAGATTTTTGGACTCTATGGGAGAGGGAGAAGGTGGGATGATTTGGGAGAATGGCATTGAAACATGTATACTATCATGTAAGAAATGAATCGCCAGTCTAGGTTTGATACAGGATACAGGATGCTTGGGGCTGGTGCACTGGGATGACCCAGAGAGATGATATGGGGAGGGTGGTGGGAGGGGGGTTCAGGGTTGGGAACTCATGTACACCTGTGGTGGATTCATGTCAATGTATGGCAACACCAATACAGTATTGTAAAGTAAATAAATAAATAAATTTAAAAAATAAAAATAAAAAATAATTACATATTCTTTTTCATATTATATGTATTATATATCTGTATAACTGAATTACTTTGCTGTGTACCAGAAACTATACAACATTATAAATCAACTATACTTGAATGAAAATTTTAAAAAATTTTTAAATAAAAATTATTGGCATTGGAAAAGAAAAAAACAGAGCATGGTTCTGTCTCAATCTTCTTTCTCTCAACACATGTCATCATTGTTTATCCCAATGTCAAAATCAGAAACCTAAGAGAGAAACTGGGCATCCTCTCACTTGTCACACTTCTTCCCATTAGTACCAAGTGCTTGCTTCCCAAATAGATCTCAAATCTTGGCTCTCTGCCTCTACTCTGGTCTCAAGCTTCATATATCACCTGTACTGTCACAGGCAACTTCTGAGATTTTTTTTTCTTCCACTCTGGTCCCCCCTAGAGTTGATTCTTTGCAGAGCCCCTAAAATACTTCTATTTACAAAAATATGTATCAAAGCCAGAAGTCTGTAGACCCTGCCACACTGTTTTCTGGTCTATGAGTTGCTCGAGAGAAGTTTGAGATCTGTTAGGGTATTCCCTTTAAAAAAGATAACTTGCTTATTTCTGTCTTATTATGCCCACAAGATTCTCCTTTATCTTCTCTTTCTTAGTGAACTGCTATACCTACCTTCCAAACTGCAAACTGAAACTTCTATTTTAGAAAAATTTTCTTTTGTTTTCAGTTCATTGCTTCAGCTTTCTTTACCACCTTTCTGCTTCTTTACAATCATTATTTATCATCCTCTGACATTTCACTTTGTGATTTCCTCAAGCTTATCAACCTTTGTCATGATTTTTTTCAGGTTTATGTTAAGTCTGTATGTGTATATGTAATATCTGCCTTTCATTAGGTCAAGTTTTTATTCCTTCAGTTTCTTTCTTGAGTATGATCAGTATGCACTACGCATCTCTGACTGTCATTACTGAACTCTTAGAGTGCTTCTTCGGGCATCTGTTAAGAGGAGAAACACATTATTTTTCATTTCCATGAGATAAAAGAGTACATGAAATTTGTGTTCATTTAGATAATTCTTCCATGAAGCATGTTCTTCTATCTTTTCCAAATGTTCTTTCTCTATGTTTTTCAGTTTTTACATGTAAGCCTTTACTCTTTAGTACTCATCTTTAAATGGAGTCATTTTCTGCTGAAAAAAAAGAGTAGAGAGTGCTAAGAAGAATCAGGTTGATTTGAAAACTTCTACAAGGAATATTGCCTGCAGCAGCTTCTTATCAAACTCTCTGGACTTTCTTTAAAATTTTAAGTTTACACTATCTGAAAATCTCAAAGACCCAAAGTCAAGTATTAATCTTAAATAAAATCTCCTAATTAGAGTGAATGCGTAAGTCAGTAAAGATTTTAAGAATAACTTAATTGTAACATAATAATAATACAACATATGCAAGTGACAGTTCATGACACATTTATTTGAAGATTACAAATATTCTTGAAAAACAGTTTAATGTCACTTTTTTATGTCTTTAATTCACTCCTTTTATGCTGCTGCTGCTGCTGCTGCTAAGTCACTTCAGTCGTGTCCGACTCTGTGTGACCCCATAGACGGAAGCCCACCAGAGTCCCCCATGCTAGCTAGCTTAAATTTCAAGGCCTATGTGAGGCAACTTTGGTTCCTTTGTGTTTAATAAAATGAAGAATATACGAGCCTAAATGTAGATTAGACTCAGCCTTATGGACTAGAACTGAAATGCTCTCAACACGGAAGGAGTCAAGAATCATTATGACTGACCTCATAACACCCTAGGAAGGCGTTTCTTCTGACACTGCTTATTTAAGTCCAGAAAGTCATGACAGCAAGAGTGAAAAGTAAAAAAGAAAATTACTAGTTTCCTCACAGCTTAATGTTTTTTTAAGTATCATTTTAATTTCATATTGGATCTCACTTTTCACAATTATTTTTTTGATTATAAGATCCCTTTCATTTCCTCCTAGGCTACAGATAAAGTAATTCACTAATTGCATCAGTTACAGGATAGCATTATATTTAGAACTTCAGCAATGTCCTCTCTTGGCTAATATAAACCATATTTTAAAACCAACATTAAGCTATTTACTGTTATCTACACAGCTAAATGTTTTCAACTCCACAAAAATTTTCAACTTCCCCTTTAAAAAGATCACTATTACAAAAAAGTATGACATGTATCATGTTTTATTGTCTTATTGTTTCCCATTCTATTACCTTCCAAATTAATTTGGCAGCGTATTCGGGAAACAGTCTAGGAATTTAAAGGGGAAAATGAAATCACAGTAAGATGTAGTCTTAAAATAGCCTGAACTGAAGATTAGTGTTTAATTGAGAGCCTTCTGATGATGCCATGATTTTGAAATAAAGCAGAACTTGTTTTTCCAGACATTTTAACCATGTGGCAAATTTCATTTTGCTCCTGTAGCTGTATTAATCCATTATATTTTTAGGCAAATGGAGCCCAAAACTTATCTTTGCTGCATAAACAAAATCAAACAAATAAGCTTTCAGACATTACTCAATCCTGAAGGACATTCAGGAAGTTTGAGATCAGATGACACGTTTTACATAATTGTGTTCAGAAAAACTAGGCCTCTTTGACAAAATATCAATGTAAAAAAGTCTAACTACAAATACAAAAGATGAGGAGAGTCAGTAATTTGTGATTTTTTTTGGTAGAAATTAAGGGCTTTTTTCAACCAGGACTATTTCTATGAAACAGTGGTTTTTGAGAATATTTTAATATCAATTCCATTTATTTATTTACTGAGTATCTACTGAGTGTTAGACACTATTCTAAATGCCTCAGAAACATTAATGAATATAACAGATGTTTGCCGAAATGGAGCTTACATTCAAGTTGGGAGAGAGTAAAAGCAAGAAGGGGCTTAACCTGATAGCTCAGAAGGTAAAGAATCTGCCTGCAATGTAGAAGACACAGGTTTGATCCCTGGGTCAGGAACATGCCCTGGAGAAGGGAGTAACAACCACTCCAGTATTCTTGCCTGCAGAATTCCCTGGACAGAGGAGCCTGGTGGGCTACAGGCCATGGGGTCGCAAAGAGTCGGACACGGCTGAGCAACTAACACCTTCACATTCATTTTCAAAAGCAATAAAGACAATAAACAGGCAAGTGCATTAGAAGGTGAAAAGTGCCAGAAATAAACAGAAGTTTTTACTCTAGCAAATCCAGTCAGTGTTAACCTAGTAGATCTATACAGTATTTTATCTTTAATAGTAATCTGTTAAATTATATAAATTATACAGTAATCTATATCTAATCTAGGAATTCTATGTAGTACAGTAAATAAATACTATATACTATGTATTAATAGCATAGTATATATTCTGTAGAAAAAAATGTTGCTTTATCAGGAACTCTATATAGTCATACCATTAGTCATATCAATGATTTAGAATTTTATTATCCACAGTGAACAATAGATTAAAAATTATATTTAACTTGATTTTCATATTTGTTGTGGTTGGTACTAATCCAAGAGACAAAACATTCACAAAACCATTCTAAGGCCACAGCTGACAAGGCTTTTACATGCACGTAAATATACAGCTGATAATTTACTGGGTTATATGGTCACTCTTGGGGCTTCCTAGGTGGCAGAGTGGTAAAGAATCCGCCTGTCAATACAGGAGACCCAAGAGATGCAGGTTTAATTCCTGGGTCCGGAAGACTCCCTGGAGGAGGAAATGGCAACCACTTGCGAAATCTCATGGACAGAGAAGCTTGGCAGGCTACAATCCATGGGGTCGCAAAAAAGTCAGAGAAGACTTAAAGACTAAACAACAACAACAGGGTCATCGCTTGGGTGTCCCTATAGTTCTGATGTGAAAAGAGTTCAGATGCAGACCATTTTTAAAACTACATTTTATAAGACTACAAAACTAAGAAAAATCTGTGGAGGCCACTGTCAGAAATATACTTACCAAATTATGCAGAGCACTCAGATTTTATAATTCGATGGACTGAGGTTACGTCCAGGTTCCTGAATCTACCAATTCTCATTTGGGGTTTGGATGGACACTGGCCTGGCTTTCCGCAATATACCATTTACATAGGCTGGATAAACAACCTCTCTACCTCTGACACTGGTTCAGTTCAGTTCAGTTCAGTCGCTCAGTCGTGTCCAACTCTTTGCGACCCCATGAACCACAGCACGTCAGGCTTCCCTGTCCATCACCAACTCCCGGAGTCCACCCAAACCCATGTCCACTGAGTCAGTGATGCCATCCAACCATCTTATCCTCTGTCGTCCCCTTCTCCTCCTGCCCCCAATCCCTCCCAGCATCAGGGTCTTCTCAAATGAGTCAGCTCTTCGAATCAGGTGGCCAAAGTATTGGAGTTTCAGCTTCAACATCAGTCCTTCCAATGAACACCAAGGACTGATCTCCTTTAGGATGGACTAGTTGGATCTCCTTGTAGTCCAAGGGACCCTCAAGAGTCTTCTTCAACACCACAGTTCAAAAGCATTGATTCTTCAGAGTCAGCTTTCTTTATAGTCCAACTCTCACATCCATACATGACCACTGGAAAACCATAGCCTTGACTAGACGGACCTTTGTTGGCAAAGTAATGTTTCTGCTTTTTAATATGCTGTCTGAAAGGTCAGGGCAAGGTCAGGATGAAGGGTCAGGGCAAGGCCAGGAAGAAAGGCCAGGGCAAGGCCAGGAAGAAAGGTCAGGGCAAGGTCAGGATGAAAGGTCAGGGCAAGGTCAGGCGTGTTGAGGCATGCCTGGGCATGCCCGGGCATGTCCCGGCAGAGAGTGCTGCAGACATGCCCCGGAGACGGGCCGGCAACCAAGCCGACCAATCAGGAGCTGACACGGAGCCCTTGGACACCAATCACCGCTGAGCCCGCGTTTTCTTCCTTATATGGGAGCCCCGGCCCGGGCTATAAAACCCTTCCCCACCCCACACACCCTCAAAGACTCCGCAGACTCCCTTTACCCCGCAGACTCCCTTTGCTTTGCAGACCTCCCTCGCTCCCTTGCTTACCCGCCCCTGGGAGTTCTGCCCGAGAGCGGCCGCCCAATAAAAGGCCCTGATCAATGGTCCATAGGGGTGGCTCCTTCTTCCCGCGGCGTTTCTTACACTGTCTAGGTTGATCATAACTTTCCTTCCAAGGAGTAAGTGTCTTGATTTAATGGCTGCAGTCGCCATTTGCAGTGATTTTGGAGCCCAGAAAAATAAAGTCAGCCACTATTTCCACTGTTTCCCCATCTATTTGCCATGATGTGATGGGACCAGATGCCATAATCTTAGTTTTCTGAATGTTGAGCTTTAAGCCAACTTTTTCACTCTCCTCTTTCACTTTCATCGAGAGGCTCTTTAGTTCTTCTTCACTTTCTGCCATAAGGGTGGTGTCATCTGCATATCTGAGGTTACTGATATTTCTCCTGGCAATCGTGATTCCAGCTTGTTCTTCCTCCAGCCCAGCGTTTCTCATGATGTACTCTGCATATAAGTTAAATAAGCAGGGTGACAATATACACTCTTGACGGACTCCTTTTCCTATTTGGAACCAGTCTGTTGTTCCATGTCCAGTTCTAACTGTTGCTTCCTGACCTGCATACAGATTTCTCAAGAGGCAGGTCAGGTGGTCTGGTATTGCCATCTCTTTCAGAATTTTCCACAGTTTATTGTGATCCACACAGTCAAAGGCTTTGGCATAGTCAATAAAGCAGAAATACATGTTTTTCTGGAACTCTCTTGCTTTTTCGATGATCCAGCAGATGTTGGCAATTTGATCTCTGGTTCCTCTGCCTTTTCTAAAACCAGCTTGAACATCTGGAATTTCACAGTTCACGTATTGCTGGAGAGTTTTGAGCATTACTTTACTAGCGTGTGAGATGAGTGCAATTGTGCAGTAGTTTGAGCACTCTTTGGCATCACCTTTCTTTGGGATTGGACTGAAAACGGAAGTGGCCACTGCTGAGTTTTCCAAATTTGCTGGCATATTGAGTGCAGCACTTTCACAGCATCATCTTTCAGGATTTGAAATAGCTCAACTGGAATGCCATCACCTCCACTAGCTTTGTTCATAGTGATGCTTCCTAAGGCCTACTTGACTTCACATTCCAGGATGTCTGGCTCTAGGTGAGTGATCACAACATCGTGGTTATCTGGGTCGTGAAGATCTTTTTTGTATAGTATTTCTGTGTATTCTTGCCACCTCTTAATATCTTCTGCTTCTGTTAGGTCCATACCATTTCTGTGCTTTATCGAGCCCATCTTTGCATGAAATGTTCCCTTGGTATCTCTAATTTTCTTGAAGAGATCTCTAGTCTTTGCCATTCTATTGTTTTCCTCTATTTCTTTGCATTGATCACTGAGGAAGGTTTTTTTTTTATCTTTCCTTGCTATTCTTTGGAACTCTGCATTCAAATGAGTATATCTTTCCTTTTCTCCTTTGCTTTTTGCTTCCCTTCTTTTCACACCTATTTGTAAGGCCTCCTCAGACAGCCTTTTTGCTTTTTTTCATTTTTTTTTCTTGGCGATGGTCTTGATTCCTGTCTGCTGTACAATGTCATGAACCTCCGTCCATAGTTCATCAGACACTCTATTTATCAGATCTAGTCCCTTAAATCTATTTCTCACTTCCACTGTATAGTCATAAGGGATTTGATTTAAGTCATACCTGAATGGTCTAGTGGTTTTCTCCACTTTCTTCAATTTCAATCTGAATTTGGCAATAAGGAGTTCATGATCTGAGCCACAGTCAGCTCCCAGTCTTGTTTTTGCTGACTGTATAAAGCTTCTCCATCTTTGGCTGTTGACACTGGTTACTAACATCAATTTGAAAGATTTCACATCTAACTTTGTATATGATTTCATTGTAACAAAGTCTAACTAACGCCCATGTCTTATAATGAATAACATCATTTCTCTGAATAATACAAAAATACTTTCCACTTTCCTTTCACCCTACTACCACTTAAAAGCTCATTACAGCACCTTGTTCCAAGCTTTAAAAATGCACTTAATCCATATATCAGAGAAGTTGTTAAGAAGACTAAGAGTCATGGTGGCTGAAAATTAATTATTCAATATGTATATGACAATTTCCACTATTTGGGTTAAAGCTGATAGTTGTAGCATCCTCAGGGCCCAGATCTAGCCCTGATACATATACATCAGGATGTGGCTGGGAAGATTGCCTGGAGACAAGCTTGTAACCGACTGATTAATAAGCTCAGAAGTAACTGCAGTCACGGTTGGGGTTACTGCTTTGTCTCTGAAGACACTGTTGATAATCTTAGATGGCTCACTTTGTCCCTGTCACCTGAGTTCAGGTTCTCATATCTTTAATGATATGGGAAAGATAGAAAAAATGTGTCCCCCAGGTATTTACACACGCATAGTTTGAGGGGCTGTAGTAGGGAACATGTAATGCCATCTGGATGAAGACATGGAATGGCTTATCTTCTGATTGTCTTAAATACTTTTTAAATTTCCCCCAATTTTTCATTTCTTTCTTCTCCCTCTCTGTCAGTTAACAATAATTTGCTAAGTGGCCAGAAGATAAGCCATCTGTAGTCAGGCGCCCCATCATCAGAGATGATAAGGCCCCTCTTAGAAACAGCTTTGGGTTAAAGGCTCCCATCCACCAAGGCAGATTCCCCCCAGAGCAGTGAAAGGACCCCAGACAACTGGGTGGGTGATTCGGTGCACACGGGTGGAAGGCTCACTCACCTTGGCAAGCTCCAGTGCGTATGTTGGGGATGAAGCCCCGTCGGCAGGGCTGAGGCTGGGCTGGACACATCTCACAGGGGTGGCCCCAGGCCCGTCCAATGGTGGCACAGCACAGGGTCTTCGTACACACAATGCCTGTAAGCTGCCCCTGGCACATCTGGTTGTTGACCTGAGTGAAACACGGACCTGTCCTGTAATCTGGAATGTGAAAGAAGGCAGAGAGACAGGTTTTATAGCCACACACCAATCTCAAAACCAGCACCTCCAAAAACATAAAACAAGAGACTTTCTTCCGGTCAAAATGCTGAATGACAAAAGGCCAGAAAATTCCATCGTGAAAACTCAGAATTTGTCGATAATGAGAAGTGCCTTACAAGACTTCAATGTATTCTGTCCTAGACATTGTAAATAGGTGGCTCAAGGGCTGTGTCTGGGACACAGATGTGTTTTCTTGGCCCGTCTAATGTTTTAAAATGAGTAGCCAACATTGTAAATTGGGAAATTTCACATGAAATTTATATTTCTGGCTTCTCTTAAAAAGTTGGATGTCCTGGCCATGCTAGGCCTGTCACGTTGCATGGCAGTGGTGAAGAGTCCCTTCTAGGACACCACAGCCCAGCCAGCCAGCCCGCTCCACTCACTGGGTTTCACCACCTGTGGCCTGATGGCACCTGCTTTAAGGACTCCTTTGTACCTGTCAATATTCTGAAGTCCCAAAAAAAGTTCAGAAAATCAAAGCAGAACCAAAGAAGACACACCCTTCCATACTGCCTATATATATATATATATATATATATACACATACATATATATATACATATATATATATTTAGGCGGTCTAGATTGATTATAAGCATTTAGTACTAACAGTTTGGTTTCTGTTTCCTTATCAGTCTGTTTAGTTCTCTGTGTAGTGAGAAAGAAGGTACTAATGAGGCCCATGATCATGGATTCTTCCCAAGTTAATATTATATGATCTCTGATTTCTAGAAGATGCTTGTACCATTGTCCAGCTCTCTTACATGATAATAAAAACTTTAGTAAATGTATGTCACATATGATCTATAGGCAAGCTCTTCTATGAATATTCAGTTCAGTCGCTCAGTTGTGTCCTACTCTTTACGACCCCACGAATCTCAGCACGCCAGGCCTCCCTGTCCATCACCAACTCCCGGAGTTCACTCAGACTCATGTCCATTGAGTCCGTGATGCCATCCAGCCATCTCATCCTCTGTCCCCCTTCTCCTCATGCCCCCAATCCCTCCCAGCATCAGAGTCTTTTCCAATGAGTCAACTCTTCACATGAGGTGGCCAAAGTACTGGAGTTTCAGCTTTAGTATCATTCCTTCCAAAGAAATCCCAGGGCTGATCTCCTTCAGAATGGACTGGTTGGATCTCCTTGCAGTCCAAAGGACTCTCAAGAGTCTTCTCCAACACCACAGTGCAAAAGCATCAATTCTTCGGTGCTCAGCTTTCTTCACAGTCCAACTCTCACATCCACACATGACCACTGGGAAAACCATAGCCTTGACTAGACGGACCTTTGTTGGCAAAGTAATGTCTCTGCTTTTCAATATGCTATCTAGGTTGGTCATAACTTTTCTTCCAAGGAGTAAGCATCTTTTAATTTCATGGCTACAGTCACCATCTGCAGTGATTTTGGAGCCCAAAAATAAAGTCTGACACTGTTTCCACTGTTTTCCCATCTATTTGCCATGAAGTGATGGGACCAGATGCCATGATCTTCATTTTCTGAATGTTGAGCTTTAAGCCAACTTTTTCACTCTCCTCTTTCACTTTCATCAAGAGGCTTTTTAGTTCCTCTTCACTTTCTGCCATAAGGGTGGTGTCATTTGCAAATCTGAGGTTATTGATATTTCTCCCAGAAATCTTGATTTCAGCTTGTGCTTCTTCCAGCCCAACATTTCTCATGATGTACTCTGCAAATAAGTTAAATAAGCAGGGTGACAATACACAGCCTTGACGTACTCCTTTTCCTATTTGGAACCAGTCTGTTGTTTCATGTCCAGTTCTAACTGTTGCTTCCTGACCTGCATATAGGTCTCTCAAGAGGCAGGTCAGATGGTCTGGTATTCCCATCTCTTTTAGAATTTTCCACAGTTTATTGTGATCCACACAGTCAAAGGCTTTGGCATAGTCAATAAAGCAGAAATAGATGTTTTCCTGGAATTCTCTTGCTTTTTTGATGATCCAGCAGATGTTGGCAATTCTGGTTCCTCTGCCTTTTCTAAAACCAGCTTGAACATCTGGAAGTTCATGGTTCACATATTGCTGAAGCCTGGCTTGGAGAATTTTGAGCATTACTTTACTAGCGTGTGAGATGAGTGCAATTGTGTGGTAGTTTGAGCATTCTTTGGCATTGCCTTTCTTTGGAATGGGAATGAAAACTGACCTTTTCCAGTCCTGTGGCCACTGCTGAGTTTTCCAAATTTGCTGGCATATTGAGTGCAGCACTTTCACAGCATCATCTTTCAGCATTTGAAATAGCTCAACTGGAATTCCATCACCTCCACTAGCTTTGTTTGTAGTGATGCTTTCTAAGGCCCACTTGACTTCACATTCCAGGATGTCTGGTTCTAGGTGAGTGATCACACCATCGTGATTATCTGGGTTGTGAAGATCTTTCTTGTACAGTTCTTCTGTGTATTCTTGCCACCTCTTCTTAATATCATCTGCTTCTGTTAGGTCCATACCATTTCTGTCCTTTATCGAGCCCATCTTTGCATGAAATGTTCCCTTGGTATCTCTAATTTTCTTGAAGAGATCTCTAGTCTTTCCCATTCTATTGTTTTCCTCTATTTCTTTGTATTGATCGCTGAAGAAGGCTTTCTTATCTCTTCTTGCTATTCTTTGAAACTCTGCATTCAGATGCTTGTATCTTTCCTTTTCTCCTTTGCCTTTCGCTTCTCTGTGAATATTAAGAATAGTCTATTATGACCCTTGTGTCTCAAGCGGTTCATGGGCTAGCAACACATGCATCACTCGAGAACTGGTTAGCGATAAACTCAGCTGTTATCCCAGACTCACTGAACTAGAATATGCATTTCCCAAGATATTTAGGAGATCCACTGTTGCTATTGTTTTAATCGCTCAGCTGTGTCTGACTCTTCGCCACCCCATGGACTGATAGCCCGCCAGGCTCCTCTGTCCGTGGGGATTCTCCAGGCAAGAATACCGGAGCGAGTTGCCACTTCCTCTTTCAGGGAATCTTCATGGCCCAGGGATCGAACCCATGTCTCCCACATTGGTAGGTAACTTCTTTACCACTGAGTCACCTAGGAGAATCACAGGCACCTTAAAGTTTAAGAAGGACTGATCTAGACTATAAGCAACTTGAAAGCTCGGCATTTCTATCTTTCCATGCTATAATGACCTTATAAGACGATCAATACATATATACATAGGAAAGGAAAGTTGCTCAGTCGTGTCCGACTCTTTGAATACATATACATAAATATGTATTATTTTAAGCAGAGCTGAACCATTCTGTTCAGTTCAGTTGCTCAGTCGTGTTCGACTCTTTGCGACCCCATGAATTGCAGCACACCAGGCCTCCCTGTCCATCACCAACTCTTAGAATTCACTCAAACTCAGATCCATCGAGTTGGTGATGTCATCCAGCCATCTCATCCTCTGGCGTCCCCTTCTCCTCCTGCCCCAAATCCCTCCCAGCATCAGGGTCTTTTCCAATGAGTGAACTCTTCGTATCAAGTGGTCAAAGTATTGGAGTTTCAGCTTTAGCATCAGTCCCACCAATGAACACCCAGGACTGATCTCCTTTAGGATGGACTGGTTGCACCTCCTTGCAGTCGAAGGGACTCTCAAGAGTCTTCTCCAACACCACAGTTCGTTAATAAGCTTTTAATTTATTGCTTGTACTTTGAAAGACACAAGAAATCACAGAAACATCAGTCTTCTAAAGACTGACCAGTTAAATGACTAACATTTACAGAATACAACAAAATATGCCAAACAGTTTTCCTCTCCTTTAAACAAAGGTTGTACGTATAGTTTATTAACTCTTGAGAATGTAAGGTGATAGTCAGGATTTCCTGATAAGCCTTTATTCAAATAACCTAATTCTATGTGAAGGGGAAAGCCAGAACAAGTTTATTTCAGATTTTTGTAAAAACAAAACAAAGTTACATTCAATGGAAAAATAGTCAATAATGTTGGTAACATTTTTATGAAAAACTGCTCCTGGGGCGGGGGATCAAACTTGGGTCTAATTTAACATTCAAAATGCTAAACTAGAACAACATAGATGTCATCTGAATCCTGTAACATGACAAAAATACAACTTAAAGTCGCAAAATCTGTTTTTTAAAGAAGAATAAGGCTTTGTCAGAGAAAAAAACACTTCAAAAGTTCAATATAAAGGAAACAAAATCCAAAATAGGTAACCTTTGTAGCAAGTTGGTTTAACATTCTCTTACTCTGCAGCTGAACTTCAACAAAAATAGCTCATTTTAATCCCTTACATAAGAACAACAGATGTGCTGGCTACAAATCATGTTTTTGAAGAAGGCAATCTTTGTATTATACTTGTAGATATGTCAACCTTGTACATGCTCCCTCCCCACATCACACGTTGCCAGGTTGTAAATTTTTTAAACCTACCCTATTGTCCTTCAGACAACACATTATTTTTCCCTTTTAAATAAATATCAGACTTACGATAAACTATATCCAGTCCTGAACACGTAGGGAAAAGTCCATTCTTCACCAAAAATCTAACACGCTTACTTTTTGATAGATTCACTCATATATACCTATGTTCACATTCTGTACACTTTTAGGATTCCCACAAAGAAGCCTGAATAGAGTCATAATTTCATTCTTAAGTAAACCAACTTGTCAAAAATTCTTTTCTTTTAACTACAACACCTTCTTAAAATTATGTCCTCTTAGCTCTTTTTGGAGAAGAGGACTATTAGACAAGAACATCCTCTGCAAAGAACCTTTCCAGGTGAAGGTCCTAATTATTCAACCCCAGACCCCCCTTTCCAGGAACAGAGTTAAACATTCCTTATTTCTTTTGCCTGTGTTTCCCTTCTGTAAGACTGCACTGAATCTACTTTCTTACCTGGTTACATTTTGCTTTCAAACTTACAATGTAACCTACTTATTCCAGAAATACTAACAAGCAAAATGTGAACAAATATTAGATATTGAAAAAAGATTGAAATTTCCTGATCAGATTAAAAACATTCTGTCCCAGACTTTGCTAGCATTTTAACTATGGTCAAAGAATATTGAGAGGTCTTAATTAAATGTTATGACTGGCTATACATTTCACCAGTTTCACTGTGGGTAAAATGTTACTGTATATTATGTTAACCATTCAAAGTGAGGGTCATAGGTGCGGTGCATTAACAAAGGACAAAATCGAGCAAGCTGCGTAACAACTGGTATGCTGGACTCAGTGAGCTGTAAATAGTTATTTTCCTCATTACCATGTGACAAAGAGAATTTTATTAAAAATTATCCTGTGAAACAAATATTGCTATTTTGATTTTCTAATATAAGTCCACTTTTATTCATATTAAGCAATTGACACAATTAGCAAACTCATCAAATATTAAATTCCTTTAAGTTTAACTTACATAGCATATATTCACCCACCTTACATTTAAGATTCAATAATTTTCCATAAATTTTATTGAATTGTGCAACCATCACCACAACCCTATTTTAGAACACTTGCATTATCCCAAGATGATTCCTTGTGCTCATCCTCAGCCCTGTCAACTACTGATTTTCTGTCACTAGAAAGTTGCCTTTTCTAGAAAATTTCATAGAAATGAAGTCAAAAAGTATGTGATTTTTTTTTCTGTCCAACTTCTTTTAGTTAGCATAATGTTCTTGAGGACTATCCATGCTTGCTATGTGGCATGACTCAGCACTTCTTTTTACTGCTGAATAATATTCCACTATATGGATATTATATCAGTTGCTCAGTCATGTGCAACTCTTTGTGACCCCATGGACTGGTGCCTGCCAGGCGCCTCTGTCCATGGAATTCAAGGGGCAATAATACTGGAGTACGTACCCATCTTCTTCTCCAGCTGTATGGATGTATCACATCTGATAACCAAGTACTGGACTTTTTCTGGGCTGTATGGCGAATATATGTTTCATTGTTTAAATAAAGTGTCAAACTGTTTATCAAAATAACTTCAAGATTTTACATTCCTACCAGTAATGAAAGAGATTCTAACTCCTCCACATCCTTGCTAATAGTTTCTGTTTTCTATCATTATTATAGCCTATGTTACCATTTTATTTAAATTCAATATACTTGAGAATTCTGCTCCATTTCTCAAGTCCTCTTAGTATAATTAGAGCTGCTAAACAGTGCTCACAAAAGGTGAGCATTATCATCACGTGGACAACCAGACAACCTCTGGAGAGGTTTCCGGGAGGTAAAGACAAACATAGACCTGCAGGGGATTTGGGATTGAGAGGAAAAAATTTGCTTTCATTTTTTGCTTATTTATTCTTTGGTTTGTTTTGTGGAAGAGACAAGGATTTCTAAAAGACAATAATTTCTAGTAAGAGACCCCTAAGGAATCAGGCTGAGAGCAAAACCAGAATTTTTGTAGAAGAGCTATCCTTAGATAGAAGAACAAAAATCCTGTTCTTGTAACCCAAGGGAGGAAGGGCAGACTGTACAGAGAGGTCGGCCTGTTTATACAGCAGAGGAGAAAGAGTCATGACCTCTTGGATACCTTTTCCTTTCCTTGTGAGGAGGTGGACACTAGGTCTCTGGAAGAGGTTGGCTGGAGTGTCAGATGATGGAGACTAACTGAGACAGACATCGAAGATACCTCTCAGGAGAGGGAGCTGTCCTAAGAATCCACAGAGGATGCCCAGGGGACACCCGGCACGTCTCTGTGGTGGACGAACAAGATGGAATTTAGAGTGGGCTCCATCTGTCTGTGTTTTGACTTTTTTCCAATAGCTCTGGGCAGCAGAGGAACTCTCTGAGAGATAAGGGTACATCCAGGACTAGAGTTTTGTCTGTCAGAGAAGAAAAAGATTCAGAACAGCAAATGTGTTAGGACACATTTATAGACTGTGGAGTCTACACTGGATGAGATGCAAAGTGAGAAAAGGAACAGATGGGTAGATAACAAGCGAGAGAAAGCAGCAAGGTCAACAGATGAGGTGTCCCCAAGAAGCCCCAGAAGAGAAGGGAAATGAGTCATAGTGATAGCCATACATCAGCTGTCCAAGTGGTATTATTTAGTTAACTGTATTATTTATTTAACTGTCAGTAGAATGCAGTTATGGTCCACAGCTGCACAGATGGACACTGCATAATTCAGGAAAGCTACCCACAACTACTCTAACATAAATGACGTCCCCTGGAGTTGTGCAGTCAAATAATGCCCTAAAGATATTCAAAACTCCATTCATCCTCACTTTAGTAAACAGAATTCCCTGATCCCAGACAGTGTATGAAAATATGTAAGATTTCCCATCAAGTTCCACAGTCTTTGAACTTAAACAAGAAGGCAGCATTTCCATTCTCAGGAACCAAAGAAAGGCAACATGCAATCCAGCGATTACCCTGTGTGGGACCTGCAGACAGGAGTGAGTACAATGCAGAGCTCTGGAATGTGTGAAACCTAAGCCAAATGATGCTGGTGACATGACCGCCTCCTTTGAGTAATGGAGTTGTTGACACAGCAATGACAATAAGGTTGACTGCATCCCATTAGGGTTCTAATTGAGAATCTATCTAGTCAGTCTGCCAGCTGAAATCTCTGATCACAGATATAACTGGAGCATGCAGGGAAGGCAACACCTCGAATTAAATAGTTTCCTTAGTCTCAATAAAATTTGCCTGCATGTCTGCAAGTCCAGACTTCATGGTGGGTCTAAATATTTAACTCAGATAAATGAGACAGCAATTATCTTCCACGATGGACAAACAACTGCTAACCTCAGGAAATTTTAGACTTAAGTAGAGAGATGCTGAAGAGAATCAAAGCCATTAAATTAAGAACCGGTGCAAAATGTATGCACCTGTAATGTTTCCTGGGGCTTCCCTGGTGGCTGGGTGGTAAAGAATCTGTCTGCAATGCAGGAGACTTGGGTTCGATCCCTGGCTTGGGAAGATCCCCTGGAGAAGGACATGGCAATCCACTCCAGTATTCAGGCCTGGAGAATTCCATGGACAGAGAAACCTGGCAGGTTATAGCCCATGGGGTCGCAAAGAGTCACATACGACTGAGAGACTAACGCTTGCACTTTCAATAGGTCCTGGTGGCTCAGTGGTAAAGAATCCGCCTGCCAAGAAGGAGACACGGGTTCAATCCCTGGCTCACGAAATGGAAACCAATACCAAAATGTTCTTGTCTGGAAAATTCCATGGACAGAAGAACCTGGCAGGTTACAGTCCATGGGGTTGCAGAAGAGTTAGACACGACTTAGCAACTAAACAATGTTTAATGGCATCTGGTTCACTCTATTAGATTGCCCTGTAAGCACAATTTAAAATTAATAATTGGGTAACTTATTCAGAGTTGTGATTTTTCATGTTAAAATGTGACTATGCTTACATACAGAACTGGATCATTTAAGTGAACCTTAGATTTTTGTAAATTTGTTTGAGTATTTAGACATTCAAATTTTAATTAAGTTTATGAGAGCTATTTGAAAGGTGTATAATTTAAGTACTTAAGGGAGATAGTAGGTGTATTCAATATATTACAGTAGTTTAAAAGGTAGGGAGGTGTTCCATTAACAACATATGAAAATGGAACCAAATACTATTTAAAGGCCTCTTAGAGTGACTACTAAAATCTGCTAGACTCATTACTAGATGAGTGATATTTATAAGCTAAATTTACAAGTTCAAGGAATATACCCTAAAGAACTGAAAGCAAGAATCTGAAGCGATATTTGGACAACCATGTATCCAACAGCATCATTCACAATAGCTAAGAGACGGACACAACCTACGTGCCCACTGACTGCTGAATGCTGAATGAATAAACAAAATGCATTCAATGGAACACTATTCAGCCTTTAAACAGAAAGACATTCTGACATACGCTACAACATGGATGAACCTTAAGGACGTTATTCTGAGTCAAAGAGGCCAGTTACTAAAGGAAAAAAAACACTGAATGATTCCACTTATATAAAACATCTGTGTCTATGAATATAACCACATTCATAGATACAGAAAGTAGAACAGGGCTTATCAGGGGTTGAGGGGTAGGTGGGGAATTAGTGTTTAATGGGTTCAGAGTTTCAGTTTTGTGGATGAATGGTGATGATAGCTGCATAACACTGTGAATCACTTTAATGCCATGGAACTGTACATTTAAAAATGGTCATGATAATAAATTTCACGTTATGGTTCTACACAAGTAAACATTTTCAAAAAATTCCTAAAATAACCATGACTTTGAAATCATTTTTAAATAAAACAAACTTGAGTTTTTAACACCAAAATAAAAAAAGAAACCTTGAGTCTTTTTTAATATACAGAGTCACCACGGAGGGCACTGGAACATCCCCTTTCCACACGGCCCACCTTCTTTGGGATGGATATTTATGTTGTTCACAACTGCCCACAAAGGCACAGAATGCTTCATGGGTCTTTACTACATAGCTTGACAGGTTTTCTATAAGGCAGATTCCTAGCACTGGAATTGTTGGCTCAACTAGCCAGTTTGAAAAATATTACAGAATTGTTCTCTGAATAAGTGGTAACCAATATATACTCTCAACAGTAGTCCACTCCTTCCAACACTGAATAGAAGCAAATGGTTTGTGTTCATTCAATGAGTGAAAAATGGTATCTCTGACAGGGCAACTCATTGTCCCTATGTATTAACAAGCAAGAGAAGCAAATAAAGTCTTTAAGTTAGGCCCTTTATTATGACTCTTTCTATAAACTATCTCAACTTATTTTGAAGTGCTAAAAAAAGTGTGTGTCATTTTTACCCACGAAAAAACTAAAAATCATACACTAAGTAATATGCGGAGAATCAAAGAGCTGATAGAGGGTGAAGTGACCCTAGACTTGGCCACCTATCTCACACCTGCTGCATCTGCTAAGCCCCAAGACACAGAATATTCAGTCTCAACTTTTGGTAACTTTGCTATCTCCTAACAGAACAAGCTCCTTTACCATTTAAGTGAATACTGTCACAGTTCCACAAATGCCTCCTCCCAGCCCAAGTACAATCTCCTAATTCCCAATGAACAAGGTCCAGTCTTGCTTTGTTTCTGATTTTTCCCAAAGATGAGTCTCCATCTAGCCAGATTACGTTAGGGAAAAATGCTCGAACAGAGAAACGTTAAAGACCCTGCTTCTGCAAAGAGATGAGTAATTACTTTGATTACCACAGTTGTATTGCATTTTGCTTCTAACATAATACTGTTGCTTAATATTTCAACAGAACGTGGACTCAGCAAATAAGAGCCCCTTTCACCCTCCTCTGGTCTTTCACAAGGCTACTGCTGACATCAAAGGGCGCTTGAAGAATGCAGAGGCAGGGAAGACAATTAGGTGCTGGCCAGCGACGCAAACAAAACTGCTATCTTTGATGTCACATTTCATAAGGAGGAGTGCCATCAGAGATGTAGTCCTAAAACTCACTGCCTATGAACTTAGAGTGCACTCTCCCAAGAGCAAAACCAATGAACTTACTTTAAGGATGACAGAAATTGCCTAAGATTATAAACTAGTAAGATTATTTAACCAGACAGATTCTGTCACTTCTGAAGGAAAAAAGTTAAAAAGATGAAAATACCAGGGACCCACAGACATAGATGTTTCACACACAAGATGGATAATGTGCAAGTCAGATCAATAAAGTACCAATTTTATGGTATCTAAGAAAAATCTATTATATAATTAAGTAAGCCTGAATAATTTCAGGGAAACGTAATACAGGCTCACAAAATATTTACCCATTATTAACGAAGTCAGAAACAGTCAACAGAAACCAATGTCTGAATGGACCTTATACATTTCCTGAATCAAATACAATGAGATCACAAGACTGGATTAAAGCAGCGGTGAATAAAATAAAATATGCAATAATATGCATGCAATTGCTTTCTTTCTGATATTTCTGCCTAAATCATCTCCTCCTGAGTCACATAGGCAGCTACATATATATATTGAGTCAACCAAACCTCATAAACCACAGCTTTTACCTGGAAACAAGACACACTATATTACTGGAAAACAAAGGTCCTTCTCTGTGATTCGGTCCTGACATAGAACTTCCGATGTAACATCTAACTAGCAGGGTGGGGCTGGGATTTCTCCTGAGAAGACAGTAAATACCATGTGATCCTTTAACTGGGGTTTTAGCTTTGGGGGAGTTTTAAGGAAATACTGAACAGCAAAAACTACCATAGGTCATTAGGACTTCTAAAAAGACACAGGTAGCATCTACCATTGGCTCTACTTGACTTGCAAAGGGGGAGGCCCTGCCTTTGTGACTTGCCACATGAAGGACAGCAGGCAGTCACCAGGTCCTCCTGGCAGGGGTGGCCTAGCACGAGTGGTGGCCCAGACTAGTGAAATGACTCATCTCTGGCTCTCTGGTTGGAGCCGTATACCTGTTCCTCACACATAAGCACCAGGAGAGGCTCAAGGGCAAAAGATGCCCCTGTGACCACTCAGCAGGAAGGTCACAGTACTACTATACCAGCTCAGTAAAATAAAAAAAGACCATATCTTACAAAGATGGCAAGTTTGTAACTGCTAGAGAAACCCAGGGAGCCTGACTAGCCTAGGTACTAAGGGATTCGTTTCATGAATAGACAAACACATATTAAAAGACTAAAGTCATTTTTTTTTTTTTTTTGCTTAAGAAAGTAAAGCCTTTCAATATTCAAACTCAACAGAAAAACAAATGGTCACTGCTTCAAGCTAAATTAGTTGTCTAGAAGATCAGATGGAAGAAACAGCTTGCAACACAGAGCAAAATTCGTGAGAAGTTAATACGTAAAAGGTGAGACTTGTTAGAGACTGAAGACCAGAATGTCCTAGACAAGAATAATGGGGAAAAGATATATTTTTGAAAAAAGAGCCCCATGAGATCTCTAGAGAGTTGAACCTTAAGACCAGAAAGAAAAGAATCTTTCCATTTCCAGAAAGAAAGAACAGGCTATCTACAATGAAAACAGAATAGCCTAGAATTAGTTTTCTCATTTGTAGTGTCGAGATTTAAAGTACAGTGAAAAACTATTTACAGGTTATTAATTTATAATATTTGATAAAGGATTCTTGAAACAAAAGAGGCTACGTGCCAAGACAGTAGCCTAAAATGGTAATCTCAGGGACTGAAGAATAGCGGAGATACTTGCCATAATGAGGACTCGGAAAAAATTTACTTCTAAGATCTCAACTTCAGACTGGGAGATGCGAAAAAGTAAAATGTCTAGGAATGAGAGGAATAGGCATTATTTAATTTCTATACTGTTGAACAGGTGTAAGAGGAGAAGAGGTTTCCATTCAATGGTAATCATTAATTTAATGAAGAATACAGAACTTCTTAGGGCTACCCTGGTGACTCAAATGGTAATGAACCCGCCTGCAATGTAGGAGACCCGGGTTTGGTGCCTGGGTTGGGAAGATTCCCTGGAGAAGGGAATGGCTCCTCACTCCAGTATTCTTGCCTGGAAGAATCCCATGGACAGAGGAGCCTGTCAGGCTACAGCCCATGGAGTTGCAAAGAGTCAGACATGATTGAGCAATTAACATTTCACTTCACAGAATTTCTTAATTAAGAAAGAAGAGTAGCGGAAGGAGAGGCGTGAAATATAACTGATTAGCCAAAAATGGTAGGCAAAGGGGAAAAGAAAAACTACAAAATATAATGATTTTTATACATAAAGTAAAATGATGAGAATAAACCAAATATACTGAAATAACAATAAACACAAACATAAGTAGTTTTTAATCAAAGAAAAAGACATTTGTAAATCTGATTAGAGTAACAAAACTTAGCTCTATTCTGTCTATAAGAAAACCATCAAAACGAAATGACAAGAAGAGTAGAAAACAAGACATAGAAAAATCAGGGAAAATATAAATGATATAAAACAGAAGTAGTAATAATATCAAATAGAATGGAATTCAAGTACAGAAAGCAATCACTGAGTCCAAAAAAGTATTACATAAGGTTAAAAATTACAATTCATTAAGATATAAGATTTATACAGTAAAACTACAATGAAATATCAAGAGCAAAGTTTCAGAAAAACAAGAAAAGCTTAAAGTTATATGAGGCATCTTTTCACATTTGACAGAGCAAGTAAACCAAAAAATCTACTAAAAGTCATTCAAGAAATTAACAATTTCTGCAGCAATTAACAGAAAAATCCACCTAAGAATGCCTTTGGTCCGCAGCTCTCAAACTTCTTTGGTTTTCAGGATCCTTAAATTATTGAGTTTCCCCAAAAGCCTTTACTGCGGGGGTTACATCTATCAACACTATTGCATTATAAGTTAAAATTGAGACTTTTAAAATTTGTAGCCATTTAAAAGTAAGTTATAAATCCCACTGCATATTAACATAAATAGTACATTTTAATGAAAAATATATCTATGCTCCAAAACAAAACCAAATATAAATAAATAAATAGGGATACAATCAAAAAGCTTGCCTCCATAGATGGATTTACAATTTTGTACCATATAAACAAAGACTGTAGTATTGTTGTATTACAGGACCCTGATTAAGATAATCAAATACCTGATCATAAGCACATCATTATTTCAGTGAGATTCGAAAGATCCCATGGTATTTCTAAAGAATATTTTTTCTTCCACAGTGTGGAGGCTTCTTTGCACAGAAAAATTCTAAGTAATGTGACTGATGATATTCACCAGGAAAGAATACCTTGCTATTTTTTTTAAGGGATCACAATCAACTTTTTAAACTGTAGAATTTGTCTGTGACATGAAACAGTATTTTAAGAGAAAGAAACTTCAGCAGTTATAAATTTTACACCAATGTGGTTTGTTATAATCTGTAACCATGCTGTCCAAAACAGTAGCCACTAGCCACATGTGGCTTTCTAAATTTAAACTTTAAATTTAAATTAAATATAGCAAACATTCAGTTCCTCAGTCACACTAGCCACAGGTCAAGTGCTTAAGACCCACATGCGGTTAGTGGCTACCACACTGGCATCACAAAGAACATTTCCATCATCCCAGAAAGTTCCACTGATGTACACTGGAGTAGCTGTCTTCCAGCACCACAAGGAAACAGAAAAGGAAACAGCCTTTCATGCTAGGGCAAGAGTTCTTTAAGAGGTTATCTTTGAAGCTATAAAGCATCCCTATCCTTTTTCAGCGCCTAAAACGAAGTTTGTGCAGTGCAACGTTTAAAGTTATCTTTACAATAGATACAAAAAAAGTATCTATACAATAACTTTATTGTTATGACCTATATGCAGGTCAGGAAGCAACAGTTAGAACTGGACATGGTTCCAAACAGAAAAGGAGTACATCAAGGCTGTATATTGTCACCCTGCTTATTTAACTTGTATGCAGAGTACATCATGAGAAACACTGGGCTGGAAGAAGCACAAGCTGGAATCAAGATTGCCAGGAGAAATATCAATCACCTCAGATATGCAGATGACACCACACTTATGGCAGAAAGTGAAGAGGAACTAAAAAGCCTCTTGATGAAAGTGAAAGAGGAGAGTGAAAAAGTTGGCTTAAAGCTCAACATTCAGAAAACGAAGATCATGGCATCTGGTCCCATCACTTCATGGCAAATAGATGGGGAAACAGTGGAAACAGTGTCAGACTTTATTTTTTTGGGCTCCAAGATCACTGCAGATGGTGACGGCAGCCATGAAAAAAATTAAAAGACGCTTACTCCTTGGAAGAAAAGTTATGACCAACCTAGATAGCATATTGAAAAGCAGAGACATTACTTTGCCAACAAAGGTTTGTCTAGTCAAGGCTATGGTTTTTCCTGTGGTCAAGTATGGATGTGAGAGTTGGACTGTGAAGAAAGCTGAGCACCGAAGAATTGGTGCTTTTGAACTGTGGTGTTGGAGAAGACTCCTGAGAGTCCCTTGGACTGCAAGGAGATCCAACCAGTCCATTCTGAAAGAGATCAGCCCTATGTGTTCTTTGGAAGGAATGATGCTAAAGCTGAAACTCCAATACTTTGGCCACCTCATGCGAAGAGTTGACTCACTGGGAAAGACTCTGATGCTGGGAGGGACTGGGGGCAGGAGGAGAAGGGGACGACAGAGGATGAGATGGCTGGATGGCATCATCGACTCGATGGATGTGAGTCTGAGTGAACTCTGGGAGTTGGTGATGGACAAGGAGGCCTGGTGTGCTGTGATTCATGAGGTCACAAAGAGTCGGACATGACTCAGCGACTGAACTGAACTGATACAATAACTTTATTTGGATGGCATGAATAGCTTTTCTATACAGATGATGGTAGGCCTGCGTGCTCTCAGTCACTTCTGTGTCCGACTCTTTGCGACCCCTTGGTCTATAGCCTTCCAGACTCCATGGGATTTCCCAGGCACGAATATTTGCATGAGTTCCCATGCCCTCCTCCAGGGGATCTCAACCCCAGTCTCAAACCTGCATCTCCTGCATTGCAAGTGGATTCTTTACCCACTGAGCAACCTGGGAAGCCCCAAGAGTAGGCTTAGGTAAGTTAAATAAAATAAAAATAAAATTGCCCAGAGTCCCAAAATGGCACATAACAAAGCCAGAATTTAAATGACAAATGTATACAACTCCCACATCCGTGTTGTTAAACCACCACAATCTGCTATCTCACAGTGGCATCATCACTGGGGGCAGTGTCTTGTGTCTGTTTAACGTTTCTTACTCTGCATTAAATACTCTTTACTGAATACATTTATTCTTTCCCTGGTTTCAAGACTGTAACCCCTTTATTCAGCTAACAAATGAAGTCCAGTTTATCAAATTCAATGGCCACTTCGATACGCCTCCCAAAGGATCCACCACGTCTCAGATGGCTGCGTGTCCAACTGGATTTAGAATTTCCACTACTCCCAGTGAGCAAGTACTCAGCTACGGAAATTCTCTTTCAGCAGGCACTCTACGGCATGCTGATCCAGCTGATTTCAAGTCATACCAGCAGCTTAGCTTCTACTCCCTGAGTAGGTGAATTATGAAGAGCCATTGCTTCAATACTGAGGGGGGCTGCAGTACTGGAACTGTAGACAATGCCGGCCAAGTGCCCGAGAAGCCAGAAACACTATCTACAGAAGGCAAAACTTACTGCTCTGTCTACTTCCAAACTAATCTGCACTGCTAGGTAGGTGGTGCGCTTTGCTGCCAGGTTCCCACTAGGTTTCCAGGCCATTCTAGAGGAGGCATAGAAAAGCATGTTGAGAACTATATAGCATTATTTAAATTTCAATTATTTTCAGTAACAACTTTTAAAGATGGAACACCCTTAGAGATTATCTGACCATGTGATGAAGAGATCAGAAAATAAAGTCCAGAGAGTTTCAGCAACTGGCCCTAAATCAAAAGGATTTGATGGAACAGCTTGAGCCTCCTGAGTCATTCTCCTGTAGTAATCAAGATCAAATTAGAGGCTTACAGCTGATGGAGTCTGGGCTTTACATGACAAAATACACCGAGTTGAGATCCAGAAATATGTTCTAACTCAGTAATTCCCAAGATGTGGTCAATGGAACACCAGTTCCACAGAGTATTGAGTATTATGTCAAAAAAAGGATTCTGTGATCAAACATATTTGAGTTTAAAAAAGAAAGGAAGAGTGTGCGTGTGTGCATGTGAGGGTGAAAACTCCATGACTTTCAGGAGCCCTCAATGTACTTATGTGCGTTATTAACTGCCAAGAGGAGGCTATCATAGGCAGAGTTCAAAATTTACTTACTCATAAAATATTTTCATTCAATAGCATTCCTCAAGATTAGCGTGGGATGAAATGAACTTTGGCAAACACTTATCTAACTTTATCAGCAGATGAGTCCCTCGTATCCTCAAACATGGCTGCCTGGAATAGATTTAATAAAATGGCATCTTTTGTGTAACTGGCTTTCCTCCAGATGACATCACTACTATCATAAATATCATGAAGAACTTCAGAAACTTATGACATGCTTGCAGCATTCAAGTTTTCTTAGCAGCTGCCCAACTATTGCCTAAATTGCTAATAATATTGAAAATATTTGTAAGTGATCATAATTCAGAGATTCTTCTGTGTTTCCTTGCATTGTTCTTCTATATATCGAACATCACATCTATTCTTTTAAAGTCTAAAATCTGACATTCCATAATTAGTGACAGAAAGCATATAGTACCATATTCCTGGAGAAGGAAATGGCAACCCACTCCAGTGTTCTTGCCTGGAGAGTTCCATGGACAGAGGAGCCTGGAGGGGTGCACTCCATGGGGTCGCAAAGAGTCGGACATGACTGAACAACTAACACACACACACCCATAGTCTTGTGTAAGATTTTGTCGGCAATGCAAGGAAATAGACATGTAAATTGTGGTATGTGTAGAGACAGAGTAATATACCACTACTGTAAAAACACTACATATTTTTTTTTGGACTTTTCTGACCATTAAAACAAAACCATGACTTAAGCACTATTATTCTGCCCATTTGAGGGATGAGAAAACTGAGGCGCAGTGAAGTTAGGTAACTTGCCCAAGATCACAAAGATAGTTAAGTGGCTGAACTAGGGAAAAAAAAAACAGGTGACAGTCACAGGATTCACTTTCTCAAGATTTCTTCTTAAAGCGACTCATGATAATGAGCTATATACAATTAGGTATACATACAAAAAGGTATATACAATTATTCCACACAGTAATGAGATTTTTCAAGCAGTTTATCTTCTACCTTGAAATCTTCACAGGTAAACGGTCATTGTTTGGGGCTCCAGTATTATATGCAGATAGAAGCACTTTGCACGATTATTAAGAGCATAGCATTGTAGTCAGACAATTCTGGATTCACACCCATCATCTATGCTTCACAAACTACTCAAACATGGCCTTGAGTGAGGCTTTGTAACTCAGTTTCCGTATTTGTAAAATGAGTATAAAACAAGAACTTTACTTAGAACTTGGGCTTTCCTTGTAGCTCAGTTGGTAAAGAATCTGCTTGCAGTGCAGGAGACCAGGGTTAACACAGTGTCTGGCTGTTAATGAACGCTCAGCTGTTGGTGGCATGACTGAGGCTATTGTGGCTATTAACAAACAATTTTAGGGCATTCTCTATTTTATAGCATACTTTCCTATGCTTTTATTTCATCACAGCCATTACAGTGAGGTTGCAAGGTGAAGGATGAGGGAGTGAGAAAAGCCTCCATCTAGTTCACCATAGCTTTGTTCCTCATAATTATATATGGAGACAATTTTCCTGGATGTGAAAGCTGGAAGAAACCACTTGAATGGATAGCAAGATCCTTCCAAGAAATAATATACTTCCTTACGGAGTTATTTTCTCTATTATTCAAGCTCCTTCTTTCCCAAAGATCTGTTTCGAATCAAAGCCAGGTTTCACAGCCTGAAAATTAATACTGTGCAGCCAGAAATAAATTATTTTGCAAAGAGAAATACCAGACCCACATAATTTTTACTTGGTGGAAAAAAAAAAAAAAAAAACCTCCCTTTTTACCTCGCCAGAAAGTACAATGGACAGATATAAAAGCACAATGTTTATCCATTAATGTGGTCTGTGAAAGGAAGCACCCCTTCTGATTCATGACTTCTAGCCTTTATTCCAGCACTACCTCTCCAGCCTGGCAACAAAAGCACCATCATCAATTTGTGATTAGCCATGACATTATCTGGTTTTCAGATTATCTATTTCTATCTTCAGACTCCTGGACAGGAGACTATGCCTCATGCCACCAAGGGCAGGCCCTCAGTAGAGAGGACTCATGGCACAGAAGACAATGGGAATGTCAGCATCTGAGCTTATGGGAGAGGCTCCAACTGCCTCACAATGAACATCAAAGCAAACCCCAGTTCAACGTCCACATGTTTAAAAACTTCACTAACATTCCAGATATAGAAAAACATCCTGACACTTAAGTTAAATTTTTAAATTTTCAAGCAGATGTTTCCCTAGGTTAAGTATGTTGTCTCTGACTGACTTCAAAAATTAGAGGATTATTCCTCTTATTTTATATTGTCTATTTATATCTTCTGTCACTAATTAGTAAAATAAATCAAACTTGAAATTTCCTACTAGAGAAACATCTTCCTCCAGTACCTATAAATACACTCATATTTTTCATGTTATCTTTTTTTGGTATATAATATAAGCATTGTGCTCAGCAGATATCTACTCAGTAAGCAAGTTTTCCTAATTCCTTGGTCATTACAGAATGCTGGTCATAATACAGAGACAAAGTAATAAACCCCATAGGGCTTCCTTAATCAATGATACATTTTAAGGGCAACTAAACTGCTTAACAGAAAGGCCTCTATTTTAATTCCTCATGTTTGAATACCACAGGACTGCTATAACACCGTGTTCAATATTGTTTTATTCTGAAGCTGGACTCTCAACAAAAACAGATTTATACAGCTCATGAAAATCATGGCCAAAAGATATGATGAGCTATGTAGAGAAAATGTGAACATATTTGCCTTGTTCTCCATCCAAACCTATTTTCCATTTAAGAGAAAGCTCCACTGTGTGAGTTTTGGTGGAAGAAATGATACAAAGGCATATATTCAGAAATCTGTCTCAATAGCAAGAGGACAGAAGAGGATACCTAGCCAATGAAGACCTCAGCTGATTTTTCTGCTATTAGCTTCCCCTGGCTCTTACCTCTTCTCCACGTTTGCCCCTCCAGACTGCTTATAGATTCTAGATCTACCCTTTCCATGACATACAATTTATTATTTTTAAATCAATGAGTCAAATTTGGTTTTCATGTTTTACAGTTAAGACCTCTATTTTAGGTAGCACCCTATATATTGTGAAAATATTAAAGTTAAAAATGTTAATTAAAGTTTAAGACTCCACATAATTTTTTCCATTTGGACTCTTGTAGGTAGGATGTGAAGTTCATAGGTAGCTATCATTCTTTGCAAGAATATCTGTGTTCTGATTAGAATTTTAGAACATTGATATATTAATTATATGCCCTGGAGTTTCAATTTTGAATCTTTCCCATGCCATCTGCAAATGCTAATAATTAAGATATTTAAATGATGCTTAACTCTTAAGAGGTACACATACTTGTTTTAGTAAAGAGTCTTCATAATCATTGGAATGTGAAAACCTGCTCTCACCTAATTTACACTAACTTGCCCAAGATGTGGGACCACCTAAGAGGTTTGTAAAAGATATGAACAAGAAATTAGATGGTCTGCACTGTAGGATTGACATGAACAAAAAGCACGTCATGAAAATAACATCTAACAAGTCACGGAGAGAAAGAGTATCAGCTGAAAATGAGATCCAGCCTTTTGGAAAAAACTACCTGAGACCAGCTGACGCTTTACCTTATCTTGGAAGAGACTCATAATAGTCTCCAAGCAAACTGTTACTTTGGGGCTGCAGCCTTAGAAAAGCTTAAAGTCCACCTGTTCCCAAGTTCTGGATTTTCACTAACTCTGTTAACATTTTAATGAACAACTCTCAACAGGCAAGCCTGTGGCATACAGGAAATATAATGACTCTGAACCCATAAATGTATCCCAAGCATTGAAAAATTAGTTGCCTGGGGGAAAAACATCAGGAACCTTTATAATACTTTGAACAAATCAATGGTTTTTAAACCATTCTGTCTTAACTGATAATAGCTGGAAAATTTTTCAAGTATATAGTACTTCTCTTCAATAATATAATTCTTTTCATAAATCAGATGAATCTGGCTGCCAGTAGAGGCAACTTAACAGCATTTTCTGCCGGGTATGGTTTGGCTGCTATGAGGTAACATTTTCCACCACATATGTGATAGAAGCCTGTGAGTGATTGGGCTGTCTAATATACTCCCAGAAATTGAACTGCATATGGAATGGGTAAGGTAGAGGCATGTGAGAAAAAATAATTGTTAATGTAAAATTTCACTCAATTTAAAAAATATTTTCATATAATTAGGTTTTTTTTCATGCCGTTATATTATCTAAACTTAAGCACGTTCATTCTTGTTCATATTCTCTCTATGCATGTATTCTAGGTCCTTTAAAGTTACTATACTCAAGCATGAAACAGATACAGAATATTAAATATTTTAATATGGCTACATATTAGATGGTAGCTCAGATGGTAAAGAATCTGCCTGCAATGCAGGAGACCCAGTTTCAATCTCTAGATTGAGGATCCTCTGGAGAAGGGAATGGCAACCCACTCCAGTATTTTTGCCTGGATAGTTCCATAAAGAGAGTCTAGTGGGCTACAGTCCATGGTGGTGCAAAGTTTCAGACAGGACAGGGTGACTAACATTTTAGATACTTTGAAGCAAAAATTATAAGAGAACAAATCAGTAAAAGAGAATTAGTTAAAACTAAAATCTTATTTAGTCAAGAGAAACTTTTGTATATATGCACAAGGAAACACTTTATTAGAAGTTCATCATAGCATTTTTTATTAGGAAAAATGAGAAAGAAAATGCTTATCAGTGAAAGAATAAGTAAATTGCTTTATAGTTATGCAATGGAATATTGCAGAGTAGTTTAAATGAATAAGCTAGTTCTGTATGTATTAACGGAAAGACCTCAAAAACAATGTTGAATAAAAATAAGTTAGAAAATACATAGAGACTGATAGCACTTATGTTCATGAAAAGTATAAAACAATTATATATCTATATATAGTTTATGGAAACACTAAATGTAGTAAATGTATAAAATGAATGAGGTGAATGTACTATAACTTCATGATAGTGATTATCTCTGGAAAAGCAGGAGAAGTGGAAATAAAAAGAACAAAGGGGATTTCAATTTACCTGTAAAGTCATATTCTTTTTTCAACAAAAGAAAGAGCAAGAAGTGATCTGACACAATTTTTTAAAAGTTTTCTTTTCATTTGGCGGCATGCACATGAAAGACTTCCTGAAATGTCTTTTGTTACATTCCAGACTTTAAAAATTATCCTTAGTATTACACTTAAAAAGACCACTTAATTAAGAACAGAGCATTCCTAACTAGCTGAGTGATCAGACAGAATTTTGTCCCATTTTCCAGGACTAAATCAAACATCCTTTAAGCAGAGAATTTACTTAGAGGTATAGCTCAGGGTTTATTTAACTGCAAGAGATCAGACATATCTCACTATATGAAAATACATATGAAAATACCTTTAGGGTGAGAATGTTATGTTATCTGCTCTATATTCTTTAACCCTACAATTTTAATCCTTAAGACTTCTCTTCTGAGGAGTATTTGAGACAAGTCAAATAACAGAAAAGAAAAATACAGTTGTTCTTATAAACCCAGAATACTTAACATTAAATGCAAGTCTTCTAAAGGAAAATCAGCATATCATGACTTTCTATTCCATACAACTGTACACCTAAAGTAAGTAAATGGAATACAGTAGGAAAACCTTTCACAATCCCAAGATAACCCTACAGAAAATGAATGAAAAAGTTAATGATACATAATTAGGAAAAATATTTCCTGTCAAAATAATTGGTCACTATTACTACATTAGTATTTTTTAATAGATGACAGATGATTATTCAAAACAATGGCTCTCCTAATCAACATTTAATCATATAAAAATTATTGTTCACAAAACTGCAGGTTACACTGTTCTTTTGTCTTCAAAACACTCACCTCTTTCTCATCTCGGGGCTTTTTCCAATGCGATCTCCTTTTCCGAGAACTTTATTCCTTCAGTTCTTAAAATGGCTAGTTCCTGTTCATCCTTGAGGTCTGTGCAAGTCATTAGTACTGATCATCAAAATCCATTTTTTCTCTTTTCTGGCACATAGAAAACTACATAAACCTGTATTTTTAAAAATTAGGCCCAGCCACGCCATGTGACCTGTTCTGGCCAATCATATTAAGACATACGTCATTTCCGGGCAAAAGCCTTTAAGAGCCAGTGTGCAAGTCATCTTCTGCTTCATTGCTTTGGCGACCATGGAGAAATATGTTGCAACAGAGTCTCTTTGATTCTGACTCCCTGAGAAAACATGATGAACAAAGTTCCCTGACACCTTATGCTGGACACTTGGTTATATAGTGTGAAGGGAAATTAACCTTTGTTTATTAAGTAAACAGGGCTTTCCTTGTGGCTCAGTTGTTAAAGAATCCATCTGCAATGAGGAGACCTGGGTTCCATCCCTGGGTTGAGAAGATCCCCTGGAGAGGGGAAAGGCTACCCACTCCAGTATTCTGGCCTAGAGAATTCCATGGACTGTATAATCCATAGGGTCGCAAAGAGTCAGACACAACTGAGCGACTTTCACTCACTTGACATTAAGTAAACAAACCAGAGACTTCATAGTTGTTCCAGTAGCATGACTTAGACCACCCTGACTAATCCAAGCTCTCCGATTAAATGGTATCTCTTCAGTGTGGAATTTCTTACACAATTATTGAAATTTCTGTAATCCAGAAAACATTGTTTCTTTCAAAGCATTTATCACTGTACTTTTTTAGTGTATTAGTTTGTGTTTTACATTTCCCCCAGAAAAATTATAAGCAACATACAAAGGGGATTTCAAATATCTTTGTTATAGAAGTTTCCCTAATACATAGCACAATGACCAGTAGATGCTATCTTCTTAGTAAATATTTGTTAAATGAATGACTGTTCCACTTTATTTTATTAAAAATAATATGTTAAGTATTTTAGAAAATTTGATATACTGTTAACATGCTTGGGCAAGAAATTCCAATGACAACAAAGAGATAAAATGCACCATAAATTTTCATGACACATGTCAAAGTTCTGAATTTGAATATCCTACGACTTAGGAACTATTTTACATTTGGGACACCACTGCTCCAATTTAGACAACATCAATTAGAGAAGATTTCTTGATTTATCATAAAAAAATAATTCCAGTTAAACTCAGATGCAGTGCGTGTAAACAGAGTACAGACTTAAACTTTCCCAACATATAAAAAGTCATAAAAGTTACAAAAACGATATTTTATTGAAGCTGTAAAGAACACATATACTGAGCTGGAGTCCTTATTCTCCTGCTAGCAATTTAATAAACGTTTCAGTCATATTTATGACCATTTCATTTTCCACATATTTTTTGTTGCCAGGATAAAACCTTAGGAGTTCATGCTTCAATAAACTCAGACTCAAGAATCTATTACAAAAAATGAATTTCAGGCTGGCATCCACTGAAGTCCTAAATCTTCTCCTTCAACTGCCAGGATGTAAGGTAAAAACGGTTGCTGTACTAACAGTCGTTGTCAGCTGCCATACTTTTGCCAATGACTATATATCAAGCATGGATTGTTGGTGAGCTACAATCTATCACGTATTTTGTGGGAGACGTGAGCATGCCTGGAGATCTTAGCTCAATAACATTTCAAGATCTAGCTTCAGACAAGGCAAGATGCCACTGCTAGGAAGTAAACTGAGACTAAATATGGTAAAAAGTAGTACTTCTATATAGTCACGCTAGATCAGAGAAAAACAATGGCAATTATACCTGTGCCAATTTAATTGGATTTCTATTCATTAATATTTATCTTACCAAGATAGCGCACAAAACACTCATCCAAATTTTATTTTGAATATTTGTTCTTATAGAAATGAATTAGTAATAAGTTCCTCTGTTTGGATTTGTTTTTCTCTTTGATATGCTTTTATACTGTTGCTTTCATATTTTTGCATTTAAAATATTTTTCTATTCTCCACAAGAAATGTACTCAGGCAATGTATCTAATACCGTAATGAAGTTAAAAATGCTGGCTTTCTAGTAAATGTGTTTGTATCTATGCCTTGTAATCATGATTCATAAATAACAGATGAATTCATTTTTAACAGGAAAATAATTATGATTCTTTGTAATATTAAAAATAGTAGCAAATGTACTCATCACAGTAGGTAGATATGATTTCTATACTCAACAGACACTTGAGGAAACAGAGGTTCTAAGAGGTGAGGTACTATATCCAAAGCAATATAGCCACATAAAAAACAGTAAGTCTGTGTATGTTATTAGTTATAATGCATGAACTGGAAAACAGTATAGAATATATTGAGTTGGCCAATAAGTTCGTTCAGGGTTTTCCATAAGATGTAATGGAAAAACTTGAAAGAACTTTTAGGCCAACACAATAGAATAGCAGAATGGCAGAATATGCATTCGAGTCAGATAGATGTGGATTTCAATCTCAATGCTATTAATTACTGGCTTTCTGACAACAATTGATGCTGTGAAAGTGCTGCACTCAATATGCCACCAAACTGGGAAAACTCATCAGCGGCCACAGGACTGGAAAAGGTCAGTTTTCATTCCAATCCCAAAGAAAGGCAATGCCAAAGAATGCTCAAACTACTGCACAATTGCACTCATCTCACATGCTAGTAAAGTCATGCTCAAAATTCTCCAAGCCAGTCTTCAGCAATACGTGAACTGTGAACTTCCTGATGTTCAAGCTGGTTTTAGAAAAGGCAGAGGAACCAGAGATCAAATTGCCAACATCTGCTGGGTCATCGAAAAAGCAAGAGAATTCCATAAAAACATCTATTTCTGCTTTATTGACTATGCCAAAGCCTTTGACAGTGTGGATCACAATCAACTGTGGAAAATTCTTCAAGAGATGGGAATACCAGACCACCTGACCTGCCTCTTGAGAAATCTGTATGCAGGTCAGGAAGCAACAGTTAGAACTGGACATGAACAACAGATTGGTTCCAAAGAGGAAAAGGAATACGTCAAGGCTGTATATTGTCACCCTGCTTACTTAACTTATATGCAGAGTACATCATGAGAAATGCTGGACTGGAAGACACACAAGCTGGAATCAAGATTGCCAGGAGAAATATCAATAAACTCAGATACGCAGATGACACCACCCTTATGGCAGAAAGTGAAGAGGAACTAAAAAGCCTCTTGATGAAAGTGAAAGAGGAGAGTGAAAAAGTTGGCTTAAAGCTCAGCATTCAGAAAACGAAGATCATGGCATCTGGTCCCATCACTTCATGGGAAATAGATGGGGAAACAGTGGAAACAGTGGCAGACTTTATTTTGGGGGCTCCCAAATTACTGCAGATGGTGACTGCAGCCATGAAATTAAAAGATGCTTACTCCCTGGAAGAAAAGTTATGACCAACCTAGATAGCATATTCAAAAGTAGAGATATTACTTTGCCGACTAAGGTCCATCTAGTCAAGGCTATGGTTTTTCCAGTAGTCATGTATGGATGTGCGAGTTGGATTGTGAAGAAGGCTGAGCACTGAAGAATTGATGCTTTTGAACTGCAGTGTTGTAGAAGACTCTTGAGAGAGAGTCCCTTGGACTGCAAGGAGATCCAACCAGTCCATTCTGAAGGAGATCAACCCTGGGATTTCTTTGGAAGGAATGATGCTGAAGCTGAAACTCCAGTACTGTGGCCACCTCATGCGAAGAGTTGACTCAATGGAAAAGACCTTGATGCTGGGAGGGATTGGGGGCAGGAGGAAAAGGGGACAACCGAGGATGAGATGGCTGGATGGCATCACTGATTTGATGGATGTGAGTCTGAGTGAACTCCGGGAGTTGGTGATGGACGGGGAGGCCTGGCGTGCCACGATGAATGGGGTCAGAAAGAGTCGGACATGACTGAGCGACTGAACTGAACTGACAACAATTTAGTGAAGAAAAAAATAATGGAAAGAGTCTTACCACACAGTAGGTGCTCATTAAAAAATAGCTATTTACCATATTATTATTTAGACATGACTTCAGTAATTTTCTTTTAATGGTCAGCACTGCCCAAGCTTTGTATGATAAGCATGTATTATTTTTATAAACAGAAAACATAAATCATATAAAAAATAATTTTTAATGTCGACAATTTGAGATTAGAGTGGTATCAAATCAAGTATTAAAAATAAAGCTGATCAACTTTGTATCAACTTTATCTCAACATATGTTAGCTGTATTGATGGTGAGAAAAGTTTGTGAAAAAGCATCAAGTATCAGTTATAAGAACTATCACTGGCATTCCAACTGAAGACAAAACCCCAAAAAGGGTGAGATGAATCATGGAAACCACAGCAAATACAAAAAGAAACAAAATAAGAGAATAACAAAAATTTCCAACCCATTCCTTAAGGTTCCACAACTTATTTTCTTAAACAGAAACGGAGAAACTAGACTTTACTGCTCAGGCTTGCAGCTGCTGTATGTACTGTGAAGTGGTGATATCAATGCTAGTGCCCACAGGGACGCGTGAAGGACAGACAGTAACTTACATGCAGCCCCACGGTTTATGTACCCAGGGAACATGGGTCCCTTCTAAGTTCAACCATTTATATCCAGATATGCAAGTTTATATTACTAGTAACAAGCATATAAACAATAAATTGCAATGTTTCTACTTCACCGATTACTGGCTTCTATGAAAAGCAAACAGGTTACTCATCAATTCCTTAACCACTAATGATGCAGAAATTTTGGAATGCATTTTTTCCTTCCAAGTACAGAGTGCTCCTGAGTTTTTGCTGATCTATTTCCATAATTGTGATTTGCTCCAATACTCAGAAAAACGTTCATCGTACGTAATTTCTTCTAATGTTTAACTGCTGAGGTAGGTAACACCCTACATTCAAAGAAAATGGTAACATGAGAGAAACAGAGATAAACTCATGTTATAAATTTTGAGTTAAGTAAAGGAGAAAAAATTACTTTCAAAAACCAAAGAGGCCTCCTTCTCATGTTATAATTTAAAAGGATACATACAGAATGCACTAGTTTTAAAACTTTCAAAAGGACACTTTCTAAGACATAATCAGAATTTTCTTAATAAGACACTTGATTTTTCTGCAATGCAATCAAATGGTTCTTAGGACACTGAAAACTATGCTCCAGGCAGGGACAGACCTTGAGATTCTGGGATTTACTGAGAACAAATTCAGTTTACTGGCAAAAGCACTGCTGGCACGCTTCCCTGCATGACCGGGTAGTAATGGAGCTTAGGAAATAATCCCATTCTGTCCACACAAGAACTGGAGCACCTGAAGGCTGCTAGGGCTGCCGTGTCACAATGCGCCCAGAGCCTAGTACAAGCCACAAGTCTAATGACTTTGGCACATACTGGCATTTATTTCATAGACAGTCTTCTTACTCTTTAATAACGCTGAAGTTATTTCTTCCAAAATCATTCCAACATCTGAAGGGGGTAATTTTCTAATGTGAAACACAGAGGGGAAAATCCAACAATAATAACAAATCAAGAAAAAAGTCCATCTTGATGAATAAAGAAATTTTGCCACCAATTTTAAAGGTAGAAAAATCTAATCTCTGAATGAAGAGCATTTTTTTAACCCAATTCTAATTAAACGATAAATAATTAAATTATATTGTTGGAATCAATGCCAAGTTTTTAGAAACTCTTTGATCCATTCTCTGTTACAATCACTTCTAATAACACCATCATCATTTTCAATTTTTATCCATGACCTACAAATTCTCTGCAATTATTTCATAATTTGAATGAAGTTTCTCCTCTCCTAACATCCGTTAAAGGTACTAAGACTTATTCATAAGTAACAGTCAATGTTTTCCCTCCATCTCATTTCGTCAAACTCAGAAATGCTCAGAGACTTAAAATGGTTGCTTTTGAAAATATTTTTGAACAGTTCTGGTTGTTATAAAATAATGCTGAGGACCAGATTAAAGAGCTCTTTGGCCTGTCATTAGAGAAATGTGTCTTATTAACATTTTATTTTCTAATTTATCAGCCTTCTTCCTTTCTGGCCACTTTTTGAAGAAAGTGTATTTCTCCATTAGATATTATTATTCCCTCTCTGATTCTTTTCTTGGGCTAATTTCTTCCACTCAGCAATGTTACTCCATTCCTAGGCTCTACTTTTCAAGTATTCTTCTGAAATTAGACCACATTTGCTAGTGTTTACTGGACACAGTTACCTGACTGTCCCATGGGTGCCTTTGCTATGACATGTCTTACCCTGAATCCATTATTTCCAAGAACTCTGGCTTTCTCTCTTGTGATCATCACATCAGATTACAGTCATTGGCATTCACACAGTCATCCAAGCTAAAACCCTTACAGTAATTCTTGACACTTCTCACTCCAGTCTCCCAGATAATGTCACTAAGTCTTATCCATTCTGCCTTTGAAATGCCACTAGAATGCATAGACTCCCCTAAGTATAATTCCAATGCCTTAGCTCAGTTCCTCTTTCTTTACTAGACTATTTCAGTAGCACCCTTATTTCAGTGTTACAGTCTTCAGGGTTTACTTTCTTCCACCTCTCTCTAAGTTAATATTTTCAAAGTGTTTAGTTGCTAAGTTGTGTCCAACTCTTTGCAATCCTTTGGACTGCTCACCAGACTTCTCTGTCCATGGGATTTCCCAGGCAAGAACACTGGAGTGGTTGCCATTTCCTTCTCCAGGGGATCTTCCCAACCCAGGGATCGAACTCACGTCTGCTGTGTCTCCTGCACTGCAGTCAGATTCTTTACCCACTGAGCCATCAGGGAATCCCACCACGCACCTAGTATATGATAAAGTCCACATTTCTTAACTTGACAGAGAAGGTCCTTTATATATATATGCACACCTTAATGTTTCTGAACCTGAGATTATGAGGATACTACTCATTAGAGGATCCGCGAAGTTTCAATGACATGATGAATGTCAAGTGTTTACCCAGTGTCTGAGAACTACTGAGTGCTCAAAAATTGTTAGCTGTTATTTTCATCATTATTATTACCCTTTTCCCTTCAGAAGGATAAACTCTTCAACCTCCTATTACCAAATTATACCTACTCTAGCGATGGTAGACCAGTTTTCTCTTCTCTTCCTAAAGATGCTCTTCAATTTCACCGTATGTCTTGGTACTTGATACTCTCTCTGCCTGAATTTCCCACTGGAGAACATGACTAGAATTTAGGGTTGACACCCAGTTCCCCCTTTCTTATTCTCCCATTGCATTTACTACATACTATATACATTGGAAATACTGTTAGCTACCCTACGACAGAGGATGAGATGGCTGGATGGCATCACTGCCTCAATGGCCGTGTGTCTGGATGAACTCTGGGAGATGGTGATGGACAGGGAAGCCTGGTGCGCTGCGATTCATGGGGTTGCAAAGAGTCGGACACGACTGAGCGACTGAACTGAACTGAACCCTTCTGGGAGACAGCACAATTACTGACCGCGAACTGGGATGAAGAGTGAGCCCCACTTCACAGACCATACACTGTGCTGAGGGGTGAGGATGGAGGACGTGACATAGATCCTTGTTGTTTTTATTTAATTTATCTATATTTAATAGGTCTTCTTGGGTAAGTGTGTCTTTGCGCTGTGTTCATAAGACACTTCAAAATCAGGAACAAAGTTTTTGTGATAAAAGGGAACCTGCTGCAAGCCATGGACAAAACCTGCTACATCCTACTTAACAGGGAAAACTGGTTCCTTTCTTCCTCCTTAATGTGAGGAGTGAGATGAAAGTGCCTGTTCTTGTCATTTCTGTTCAGCATCGTAGCGGAGGTTCTAGGGAGAGCAATCAGGCAAGAGAAGAAAATAAAAGGCATGTGTATTAGAAAGAAAGAAAGGAGGACTTCCCTGGAGGTACAGTGGAAGGGAATCAGCCTGCCAGTGCTGGAGACATGGGGTCAAACGCTGGTCCAAGAAGACTGCACACGCCGTGGAGCAACGAAGCCCGTGTGCTGCAACTACTGAAGCCTGGGCGCTCCAGAGTCTGTGCTCTGCAACGAGAAGCCTACACCGCAACCAGAGCCGCCCTCGCTCTCTGCAACCAGAGTCGCCCTCGCTCCCTGCAACCAGAGTCGCCCTCGCTCTCTGCAAGGAGAAGCCCACACCACAACCAGAGTCGCCCTCGCTCTCTGCAACCAGGGTCGCCCTAGCTCTCTGCAACTAGAGACACCCTCGCTCTCTGCAACTAGAGCCGCCCTCGCTCTCTGCAACTACAGAAAAGCCCACATGCAGCAACGAAGACCCTGTGCAACCAAAAATAAAATGAATTTTAAAAAAGAATACATACAAAATCACTCAGTCATGTCTGACTCTTTGTGATCCCAGGGACTAACAGTCCATGGAATTCTCTAGGCCAGAATACTGGAGTGGGTAGCCTTTCCCTTCTCCAGGAGATCTTCTCAACCCAGGGAGTGAACCCAGGTCTCCTGCATTTCAGGCAGATTATTTACCAGTTGAGCCATAAGGAAAGGCCTATCCACTAAAAAAGAAGTAACTAATTAACAAGTCCTTTAAGGTTGCAAAACACAAGATCAATACACAAAAGTTAGTTATATCTCTACATGCCAGCAGTGAACAATGAAAAAGTGAAATTAAATTCAATTACATAGTGTCAGAGAAAAAAATACTTAGGAACAATTTTAACAAAATTTGACTCAGGAAATACAAAAACCATATTCTCAAAATACAAAGCACTGTTAAAAAAGATATAAAATAAAAAGATATTCTATAAAAGGAAGAAGAAAAAAGAACAAATTAAACAATTATCTTCATATTTTGGGCTACCCTTTCCTAAATGTATTCCCCAATGAGGGTACAGTAGGAAAGGAGAATCCTTGCTTTGATTTATGCTGATTAACAGCTTGATGGGCAGGATTTCCTGGGCAGTCTGATGTCAGCACCTACAATGCCGAACGCCAGGCATGAAAACTTAACATATGACACGCGTACGTGTGTTACAGATGAACACACTCGAGAAATTCCAGATACTCAGAGATTTGTAAGCCAGATTTCCTTGGACTGCTATGAATTGTGAGTGGAATTTCCTAGATTTGCTTTGGCAGACACCATAAATCTAATCCAAAATGAACGAGGAATAAAGTACAGGGTCAGAGAGTTCACTCCCAACTTCTCAGAAATGCCCTGAGTCAGGAACTACTGTGCTTACGAGTTAAGTAACTACCATATTCAAGGTTTTGCTTGCGTCATCCTAGCAAGGAGTAAGAGAGCTGTTACATACAGAGCTACTCTACACTGGACAAGGAGACTGTAGTACCTAGGCAGGGTAATTCACAGTACAGTAATCTAGAACTCTACATTTATCATCACAAGTTTTTTCCAGAAAGAGGTACGTTTTCTAGTTCATTATTGTGTCTTTGGGCTAGCAAACAGGGTTACAGCTATATTTCAAGATCTTTTGTAATGTGATATTTAATAAAATAAGTAACACAGAATCTCCTAATAGCTTTTAATTGAATGATTAGATGGATTTCTTTCATAACTCTAGTAATTAAATACTAGAAAACATTTTTAGACATTTTTACCAAGCGATGTGCTTCCCTGGTGGCTCAGAGGTAAAGAATCTGCCTGTCAATGCTGGAGATACAGGTTCGATCCCTGGGCCAGGACGATCCCCTGGAGAAGGGAATGGCACCCCACTCCAGTATTCTCGCCTGGGAAATCCCATGGACAGAGGTGCCTGATGGGCTACAGTCCATGGGGTCTCAAAAGAGTTCAACATGACTTACTGACTAAAACAAACCAAGCAATGTACCAAGTTCTTTATTTATCAGGCTATCTTTTGTGAATTAATCCAAATTCAGAGCCCCTTACTCCTAGATCAATCTATCTCTTCCCAGTATTCATTGGCACCAAATTGGCCACGCAGCTCACATTCAAGGAGGAGGATAAGGCTTGAGAAAGTCCTGTGAGGAAGGGAAAGCCAAAGGAAGGGAGTTCTCTCAGAGGGAAGCTGGAGAAGCAAAGCCTGAGAAGCCCAGAGCGGGCACGGGGTGTCAGGTACAGCAACAGGAAGGCCAAGGGCACAGCACATCTGAGGAGGAAGTCACCTCAGAAACCCACCCCAATTGGAAGAGAACCAAATGGTTCCTGCATGTCCCCATAAGGACTGTGAGACTGCCAGAGGGTTTGGCCAGGATGTTTGCAAAATACTACACTCCTATTCATACCTAACAGATAAGCAAAAACCCTTTAAAAACATGACGCCACAGAGTTGTGAGTGTAACTGGGATTCCCCAAAGTCCTTTCCTCACCCCCTCAGCCCCTTAGCCATCACCTGCTCAGCGGCTCTTTGATCTTGTCTGGTTCCGGCGCTAGGTTTTTTCCTCAATCGCCCCGGGCCTGAAAAATGCTGCTTGATATTCTCTGGCCTCCATCAAGCCCTCAAAACTGTCTGATCATCAAACAGCTTTTCAGATACCACCTCCTTCACAAATCATTCCTGAAACAATTACAAGAGATCAAGTTCCTTTGCTCCCATACAAATACAAAGGCATAAACTATACTTTTTAGTTTTGCAGAGTCATATGCAAAAGAAGGTACATAATTCTGCAGTCAGAAATACTTATAAATGTCAGCAATTATTTTTTAAAAGTATCATAAAGTAATACAAAAATTTTATGATGTTGTGTCTCTGTATATCTCACTATAATCTAAACTACTAAAATCTCACTATGATCTCCAAAACGATAAAATGTTATTGTTGAATAAGCTACAGAGTTTAAGCAAGATATGCTGTCAAAAGATTGCTTCAAGCAACTGAGATTTTCCTTTTAAAAAGGCCTAGATAATGCTTTCCATTTTCTACTTATGATTTCTAAGGTATATTGGATTTATTTCTTAGTTTACCACATAGTAACCAAACCATGATTTGAAACCATTATAAACATTGTTGACTCAATCTTGCCCCCTACAGGGAATGTTAACTTTTTATTGAAGTCATGGGGATTTAAAAATTTGCGATATGGAGAAAACTCAAAGATAAAATTGACTCTTTTCAAATCCAATTTTTCCACCTCAGAGAGAGGCAAAGTCTATTCTAATAATGTTAAAACATCATAAATCTGTTCAAAATGACCCAACAGTAAATTTTATTTAGAATGGCTTCATCCGGGGTTCTAAATGCCAAAATTAAATCACTGATAAAATCCTGAAGATACTCCAATAAATGATTTCTCAGACTTGTCCAATTATAAGAATATTCTGGGATATTTTGTAACAGTCTCATGTAAGACTAGCATTTCACAAACTTCGTTTTACAGTGGAATTACTTTGGGGGCTTTAAGAATTAAATGCCAATGCTCAGGTATGGGTACCACTGCTCAAGATTCTTGTTTAATCAGTCTGGATGAAGCTTCCTGGAAATGATAATATACAAGCATGGCTGAAATTCATTGTATCTGGAACACTCAATTTGGGCATCTAGGTTATAGGAATAAAAATCAGTATTTTGGACCAAAAAACCCAGGTGATTCTTACGACCAAAGACAGGTAAACAGTGATCTAGCCCAGTGACCTTATTTTTCAAACAAGAGATTACTTATGAACTGACCTGCTCTAGTGGCTCAGTTGGTAAAGAATCTGAATGTAATGCAGGAGACACAGGTTCGATCCCTGAGTCTGGAAGATCCCCTGGAGAAGGAAATGGTAGCCCACTCCAGTATTCTTGCCTGGGAAATCCCATGGACAAAGGAACCTGGTGGGCTACAATCCATGGGGTCACAACAGTTGGACACGACTTAGCAACTGATCTACCACCACCACCTGCTGCTGCTGCTGCTGCTAAGTTGCTTCAGTCGTGTCTGACTCTGTGTAACCCCACAGACGGCAGCCCACCAGGCTCCTCTGTCCCTGGGATTCTCCAGGCAAGAACACTGGAGTGGGTCGCCATTTCCTTCTCCAATGCATGAAAGTGGAAAGTGAAAGTGAAGTCGCTTAGTCATGTCCGACTCTTAGCGACTCCATGGACCACAGCCTACCAGGCTCCTCCATCCATGGGATTTTCCAGGCAAGAGTACTGGAGTGGGTTAACACTGCCTTCCTAGAGCGTACTTAATATGTCAAATTCTAATTAAAATTTCCCTGTGACATTGAGAACTTAATTTTTCTTAAGACAAAAACAATATTCAAAATTTGGAATGTGCCTTGTATGCTATTTCTAAGTCAGAGGAAGATATTCACAAACATTCAGCTTTGCCCATATGGAAGAATTTTGCATGCATTAAACCATGACATTAAGTATGGTCATGGGAAACATAGTTTTTCATCCACAGAAGATGAGGCACCCATAGAACCAGTGTTTCTTGGTACCATAATGTGCACTTAATAAACCACCACAATCTTACTTGTAAATGTCAACTTGTAAATATCACAAATCATAGCATCTTCCATGACGAATGCCTATACCTGGCTTTCTGTGTGACTAGATTGATTTCAGGTCAAAATGTGGTATCAACTTCCTGGAAAACACAGGAGATTGAAACCATATCACAGAAATTCCCTTTCCCACAACAAACCTGAACAGCAACAAAAAAATGTAAATGCTAACAACAACAACAACAAAAACTCACTCTTAGCATCTAAAGTAGGAAACAGTTACAAACTCCTGCCATAGTATTTGAAAATGGCAGCAAGGTATCTGCTCCGCAAATAATACAGAAAATAAGAATGATTCATCAGTATCCTGGGAAGTCTCACTAATTCTCCCTGGGGAGCTAATATGAGTTCAGCTTAGGGGGAAATCAGGGAAAATTTGAAAGAATGAAAGTCCCAACTTACCAACATAATATCTCATCAGAAAGCAGAAAAACAGAGAGGAATAGCCACCATGATCTCTACCAGATGGGAGGAAACCAGACAGTGAAGACAGGATGCTCCTTGCCACACAGGGTAATTATCCCCAGTACTCAACAGGAGAAGGGGAGACCCAGGGACTATAAGGAAAAAAGATTCTCAGGGACCAGGAGGCTGACCTGAAGCCCCTTATGATGACAATGGGGAAGAGAAACTACTGCTGGAGAATAATTGGGGCACAGGGGAGAAATCAGTACCAAGCACGACTCTGAAATCAAAGGTGTGCCAGGGACTGTAGCTGAAGTGGGTAGAATCACCCAAGTTTCAGGGATATCCTCTTTGAACCGAGAATAATCCTCAGACCATACAGAGTGATCCAGGCACACACCATACGAAGAATAGCCTGAGAAAGTACAGAGCACAGATCCTTTCCCTGCAGCTGCCCAAACCCCAGCTGAGATCTTCCGCTCCTCTTCTGGGCTCAGAACACCAAGTACTTAAATCTCTGGCTCTCAAACAGGAGCAAACAGGAAGACAACTCTTAGGTAATTTAGGAAGGGAGAAAAGGAAAATTCACTTTTACCAAATTGGTGCAAATAGAAGTTCTGGACAGAGCTGCCCATTTTAAGCAAACATAAGACAAAAAGAAATTGGACAGAACCTACCTAATATATTATCTTTTTTTTTTTTAAGGCACAGAGCAGATTAAGAATACAAGAATGCTCCACTATAGGAAGAAAGAATAATCAAGGAAATGGAAAATAATTATGCATCATTAGTATAATGTTTTCAGGGCCTTTTAGGAAATGCCCCTTTATCACACTGAGGAAGATCTTTTATTCTCCAGTTTGTTGACAGTTTCAGGAATGGATTTTGTCAAATGTTCTTCCTGCATCGATCTGGATAATCATGTGATCTTTAAAATTTGCTAATACGGTGAGTTACACTGACTTTTTATTCTGGGATTAATATGGGGGCTTCCCTGATGGCTTAGCAGGTAAAGAATCCAACTGCAATGCAGGACACACAGGAGATACAAGTTCAGTCCCTGGGTCTGGAAGATTCCCTGGAGTAAGAAGTGGCAACCACACCAGGATTCTTGCCTGGAGAATTCCATGGACAGAGGAGCCTGGCCGGCTACAGGGCATGGAGTCACAAAGAGTCGGACACAACTGAGCAACTGAGCACAAATATGCTGGGATACCATACACTCTTTCAAGATACTGTTGGTGTGTTTTGCTAAAATTGGGACATTTTGCCTCAAGAAAAATATTTGTATGCCGTTTTCTTTTTCTTGCAATGCCATACCATTTTCCGGCTTTGGTCTCAAGGTAATTTGGCTTCCTAGAATGAACTGCTAAGTTTTAACTCCTGTATCTTTTCTAGAAAAACCTGCCTTTAGGATTGACATTATTTCTTTCTTAAATGTTCAGTAGAATTGACCAATGAAGTTGAGTCAGGAGTTTTATGAGAAGGTTTTTAACTACATATTCGATTTCTTTAATTGGTACAGGGATAGCTGTGCTATTTTTTCTCATGGGAACTTTGTTGATTTACATCTTTCAAAAAATTGTCCACTTCATTTTTATTAGCCTGAAGTTGTTCATGGTATTGCCTCATTGTTCACTCATTACTAAAATCTGTATTGATGTTACCTCTCATATTCTTTATATTGATAATTTGTGTCTTTGTTTTTTTCCTTGTTAGTGTAGACAGTGGCCTCTCAACTTTATTGATTTTTTTCACTGAACCAGCTTTTGGTTTCAGTGATTTTCTCACTTTTTTCTTTTTCCCTACCTCATTTGCTTTTACTCTGACCTTTATTATTTTTTTTCCTCTGCTTACCTTTGGTTTAATTTGTTATTTTTTATAATTTTTTAATGAAGAAGTTGAGACCACTGATTTAAGACCTCTCCTTCTTCTAATGTAGACCTTTAGAACTATACAATTCCCTCTAAATATTTCTCCAGTGGCATCTCATAAAATTTTATATTGTTTTCATTTTTATTCAATTCAAAATGCTTTCTAATTTCCCCTTTGATTTCTTCTTCAATCCATGGATACTAGAAATGGGTTTACACAGCTTCTGAATGTTTGGGTATTTTCCAGAGATCTTTCTGTTATTGCTTTCTGATTTAATTTCTGCGGTGAATTGAGAAGACACTTTGAATATACTTTAAGAATCTGTTAGGCTATGCCTGGGTTCTTTCTGCCCACAGCACAGCCTGGAAAAAAACTCTCTTGAGCAGCAAGCTTGGAAAATCTAGCAGAGTCCTTCTTTCAAGGATCACTTTCTGTTGTTACCTGAGATCCAGTATCTTGAAACCCATTGTTTCATATATTTTACTCTATTTTCCAATTCTTCTCAGGCAGGAGGGTGATTCTGAATCCTGTCAGTCCATCTTTGCTGGAAATAGAAGTCTCAAATTTGTTTTAAGTATTATGAGTTTTGAATGAACATTTTAGCAAATCACACACATAAAGAAATTCTGGGTACAAACATTCAGAGGTATAATCAAAAAGGTACATGTCAAAAAGATTCACCTAGGCCAAAAGAACATAAAATAACAAGCCATCTCTTTCATTCAGTTGGAATCGTGTACCTATCATTCTCATGAATTGATACATTTCTTCTGTAATTCTGTGTTTCACTTGAAATAAAGTTGTGACTAAGTGTGTGAGTTGTGATGGTATACCACTGTGTTCAAATCCGACTTTCTCCAATTGATTTTCTGAATGAATTTCAGCAAACTGTTTTACCTCCTTGTGCCTCAGTTTTCGCTTATGTTTAAAAATATCTTTGCGCTGGTGTAAGTATTAATTCCTCTAAAGAACTTATCATAATCCCCAATGTTACATAATTTTCCATTTCAAACTAATGCTGATTTAACTTATTCAGATATAAACCATAATCCGATTGAACAGACTATGCAAAGGTGACAGATTCATAGCTATTATCCAACTGACATGCAAGCAATGAGCTCTACTGAACGATGTCTCTGCCTTCAGCCTCTCGAACTTCCATTTCTTTTTGTTTGCCACTTCAGGTTGACCTTTACAGAGCACTTCTTTTAAATTTAGAAGTCCTTCATAATCCTCTCCCCTGAAGAGAGGGCAGCCTCTTGACTTTGGTATTCCAGACTTCACACATTAAGGTTCACGCCTATTTTTCCAGCCTCATCTTCTCCTCATCCCTTTCGCCAGGGTCTTAGAGCCATACTGAAACGTAAGCATCCATGGACATTCAAAGACCTCTGCTACGTCTGTGCTTTTTTTCATCCTCTTTCTTCTATGGGGAACCGCTGTGTTTATGTAATCACACATACAGTCTGCCTTTTATATACTGCACTATATGGAGCAGAGGAAACACAAAGGCTACTTAAGATAAAAAGCTTTGCTCTCAAAAAGCTCACAGCTAAGCAAGCAAGCGGGCACAACCCAAAGATGAAGGGAGCTAGTCTAAAGGAATGGGACATACAGCAGGTCTACTCAAAAGAAGAGCAGGCCTAATTATTCCAAGAAAAGTAAGGCAAGGCAGGGAGGCAGGTCAAAGAAAGCTTCACAGAAACACTGTTTCCTGGACCATCTGAAGACCCTCTGACCTATTCCTATTAGATTTAGCAATGTACAAGCCCACTGATTACAAGTACCTCGAGTGAAATAAACTCTACTATACATTAGTTACACTGTGAAATGCTTGGAACAAGACCTCGTGCATAGGGAAGGCCGAAACTAAGACTACAGAGACCAGTACAACAGTAACTACTAGTAGTAACACGGGTATTTACAGTAGCGGTACTTCAAAACAAGATGAGCAGGGTCTGAAAATTCAACTGCCTAGCATGCAAGGCCTGGAGGAGAGCATGGCAACCTACTCCAGTATTCTTGCCTGGAGAATCCCCATGGACAGAGGAGCCTGGCGGGCTACAGTCCACGGGGTCGCAGAGAGTCGGACATGACTGAGTGACTAAGCACAGCCCAGCACAGCACAGCATGCAAGGCAGTGATGACAATATATGATATTTTTCATTTGATATGTATTATTAGAAAAAAATCCACTCAAAAATTCAGCCAGTGAAACTTAACACTGTCCATAACTGATGTACTCTGATCTGAGACATTCCTAGTAATGCTGGAACAATCTCCCTCATCCATAAAGACTATTTTGTCTAGGACAGCATATCATATCTTGGCTTTATTTCTCATAATTATAGCTTATTATTTATTAAGCCCTTACTCTATGCCAGACACTGGCTAGGCACTTTATCTTTCACTTAATTCTCATCCCAGGAATGTGAGCCACTCTTAAAATATGCTGCTTATTCTGAGTCCTTACTCTTTCAATAAAAACAGCATTAAACTTTATTTGCTTAAATTCCTTTATTCCATATTTGCAATTCCATTTTTAATACTGAATGGTTATCTTTTTGATAACTAGGGGGTTCATTTAAAAGAGACTAGCATCAATAATTATCATTTATTGGATACCAGGAATTATATTATTAAGTCTTAAAAATAATTCAAGGTTGAAAGAGGAGACACTTATTACATATGCAGAAACACAGATCAGAGAGGGCGATCACATCCACAAGGTCACACAGGCCTTAATATTAAGGTTCTATTTTGGCTATACACTGTGTTCCTAAAATACAGTCACTCAATAGATGTCTACCATGTGTTACACACTCTGCCTATTAGGTAGTAGAAGCTTAACATAGTATTGCTTTTAATTTTCCCAACAACTCTATGAGGTAACTGCAGGTCCACAATCCTTTATTTGAACCCCTTGGAAACAGGTGTTATTTAAGAACTTTTAGTATTTGAAATTTTTAAAAAATATATGATGATACAACATAACGCCCTCTCCCCACACATGCACATTTCTTGCTTTTGGCTAACTCCTATGCATTCAACCTTTCACTATATGTCACTCATATGTGTGTCTGTCTGTGTGTGTGTGGCGGCTTCACCTAGTTTTCATACTAGAACCATAATGTCTCTGGTCTTGATGGTGAAATAGGAAAATATTTATGAAGTTACACAAATATGAAATATTTGAATATTTTTATTTTGTACTGCAGGTTCCTCTGCCTCTAGGTAAATACAGTGATAAACATATAAGGGCACTTAGAGATGGAATAAATGAAAATACTCACTGATTTAACTCAAAGGAATTTTATAAATAAAGCATCAAGGACTAACAGGCTGCCAGCACAGTCAATCTAACTGCATAGATGGAAAGAGCACAGGCTTCAAGTGGACAGGGAGAAGCGGAAGGCCTGGCCTCTCCCAGATCAGATCAGTCAAGGAGCTGATCTTCTCCCAAACTCAGAGCCACTCTTTGTACAGCCTGGCACCTCCACTCTGAGTTTTAGCTCTCCATTACCCTGTGCTACCATTCTCGGTTCTATTCTTCTTTTCCTTCCACTTTCCACTGCCTGCTTTTTTTTTCCCTTCCTCATTTTCCTTCTCTTGTGTTCTTAGTGGCATTCAAGATAAGGATGTCATCTGAGCTACTGCCAAGAAGTTAAGTTCCCACAGATCTTCTGGTATTTCTCTGATGCCCATGTAAGGCTACGTTTAGCTTAGTGAGTACAAGGTTATAAAACGTTCAGGAGTGCAGAACTGTGTGTGTGTGTGTGAGCGTGTGTGAGCGCAGGAGCATTTGAGTTTGACTTTTGCAATTGGTAATGTTCTCCCCCTGTTCCTTGCAATCTCATTCTCACTAAATCCTCTGAGCCTAAGAAAGAGGGAGACCTCTTATTTCTATAAAACAACATCAGTTCAGTAACTGTGATAACTGGTATTAATTATGGAATTTAAATAACCTTATTCAGCATGCAATTCCATCATGCTATATAGCATAATATCAACATGAGCGTTAGTCTGATACTGTTTTTTTCCCATTATAATGGATTGGAGTTTTTTCTCATTCAGATTAACTGCAAGAAGACTTCCGTAATTCTCCTTTAATCAGAAACCATTTCTGAGCTCTCTCACATAAATTTGTTCCTACTCCTATTATAGTATTTTCTATGTCACATTTTACTTTAATATTTAAATAAATGATTAGGCTTATTCTTTAAATAGATAATTTGCTCCTCATAACAGGGAATATGTATTATTTGTATTTGTAACTTAAGCTTCAAGTACTTTGCCTAATACTTAATAAATACTCAATATGTGATAAATATTTACAAATAAATTTAGTTACCCTCCTGTACATCCTAACTTGTAGTTTAAAAAGGGAAAAATTCCCAAAGCACTAGGAAAAAACTATAGATATCTGTAAGATTTGGAAATGGGGAAGACTTTTTAAACATAAGGAATAAATCATAAAAAGTCTTTTTAGAAGGAAATGAACAGAACATACGAAAAGGTTTAAGTTTTCACATATTCAATGACCCAGCAATTACATTTCTAGGATATGTTCTAAGACTAAAATCAAAGATAAATACTTACCCACATAGATTTTTATCACAGCTTTGGTAACATACAAACCAACCAACCAACAAAATGAAAAGAAAACTTGAAAATAACCTTAAATGTTAAACATTAATTAATAAGAAATATAACTACAGTAAGCAGCTATATCACCATAACTGAGTTTAAGGTCTGAAATCAAATTGAGATCCTCCTTCCATTCTAATATCCCCAATGCTACCAGAAGTTTGAGGTAGGCAAAATATCCTCATCTGAGATAGAGAAAATAACTTTACAAATATCATATGGTTGTTTAGAATGCAGAAACCTAGCTCTCATTATTACAATGTGCAGTGTAACTATTACAATTCATATCTAATATAATGCAGTTCATAACCTGAAAGGAGAAGCAGGATATAAGCACATTCATGTTATAGAACATGGGATATTCTTACAGTCGATTCCAGTAAGAGTGGAAAGATCCCACTCTTTGTAAGCGATATATGTGAAGTAAAATAAAGGACTCAAAGTACAACCCGAATCTTAAAAGTAACTAATTCTGAGAGAGATCATAAATAACTTATTTCTTATTTCTCCTTGTTTTATTTTCTAAATTATCTTATAATGAACACATGTCACCTTTAGATAAGAATGAGACCGTGGGAGGAATTTTTTCTAAAAATACCGCCTATACATTTCTTTAAAGCATCACGTCTACTGCATATTTAATTCCAAAGAGAATTCCACCTTTTTCACTATACTTAAATTCCAAGACCATGGAATAAACATTGATAAATTATTTCTGAACAAATTTGAGTCTGCTCTACAGAATCCCCAGAATTCTGGAAAACCCTAATTTGTCAATCTCCACTGCTGTTCTCAGAGAATCTAGATAAGGTCTGAGTGGGTTTAATAACAGTCACAATTACTTTACCAACTGAAACATGGGTGGATGACCAAAAATATACAGAATAATTCAAGAGGTTATAATTAGACCTCAAGGTGTCATCACACAATACTGGGTAGTAAGTTATAATTGACGCCTTTACGGAAGTCACCATCATCATATTCCTCCTGAATGAGGCAGTAAGAGATGCACTGTAGGCCTGTCGAATGTCCACTTAAACAGGAGCGTAATAATGAACAATCAGGACCCTGACAATGAAATACTGTTTCATGATGGAGGGAGGGAGGGAGCACCCTGTGACCAGAAGCATTAGAGAAGAAGTGGAGTTGACTCCTCCTGGACGTGCTTTTAGACACTGAATTCATATGTTAACTGGATGATTTTATGACAGTTACCCTGAAAGTAAAATCCATCCATTTTACATTTTCCATAAAGACATGAAAGTTTAGATTTTGTAAACTTAAACATTTGCAACTTGATCTCACTTTTTCTTCCAATGCAGATTAACAAAAGGAATTTTTCTTTAAAACGTCAAAAGCTTACAAAGTAAATTTCCAATCCTTCTCTTTAAGGCATCACTTACTGAAAGATGTACATTTTAAAGGAAATGTCACTAAGCATAAGGATATTTGAAATGTTACCAAACTTACACACTTTTCAAAAGGAGTTCATGTTTACATGCTAAAAAAAACAATTTGTAGCAGTGCTTTATACTATATCAGAGACCCATAATTTGAAAGGGTCTCTGATATATTTCTAACAGATGGTCCTTATATAAGCTTCAAGGAAAATTCAATTACAAAACATGATTTCAACAATCATTTAAGGTAAAGAAGCTGAAACAGGGACCTTGAGCAGGCCATATTTATTATCAAGTAATCACTGTTTTTTGTCTAGAAATCGTTCAGGTATATTCGTTTCTTGCCTGCCTGCCCCCTCCAAGTTTCTACTGACAAATGAAATACATTTTAAGCATTAAGAGGAAAAAACGCTGAGTCTTGATATATAATAATGATTCAATTTCTACATGTTCTCAGGTGTACATTAAGTTCAATATTTATCTTTTTTCAAATGCCATGTGTTTGAAGAGAGAAGGAAAAAGAATTAAGTATCTTCATTTGCCTTGGACACAGCTAAGCCGTCTGCATTTTATAATCAGCTTGAGACCACAAGAACTCTTTTTTGAATGCTAAGTATAAAAGGTCATTGTACGTATCAGCAAGAGTGAGGAGAAAACTCCAAAGAGGTTCAGCTTACACAGCATCAAGATTCAGGTTAAACACTACAATCATGCCAGTCATTAACACCACCCAGTCTCTATCTCCAGGCAGGAAACCAGTCTGCCAGAAGCCCAGATAACTGGAAAAACTGCCAGGTTTATCATACTACTGGATCCCAAGAGACCAATTTAAAGGGAAATTATGTGTTCTGCACTAAGAAGAAAAGTATCTTTAATTTTACAAAAGTCTTTTTTTTAGGAGAACAAAGAACGTATGTTTTTAAATTTAGTATTTGAAAAATAGGGCTTCCCAGGTGGCACTAGTGGTAAAGAACCCACCTACCAATGCAGGAGACATTAGAGATGTTGGTTTGATCCCTTGGCCAGGCAGATCCCCTGAAGAAGGGCATGGCGACCCACACCAGTATTCTTGCCTGGAGAATCTCATGGACAGAGGAGCCTGGCAGGCTGCAGTCCATAGGGTCACAAAGAGTCAGACACGACAGAAGCAACTTCACACACACGCAAATTGAAAAAGACAATATGAATCTTAAATGTGAACTGGGCACACAGGACTATTCACTAACCTCAACATAAGTAAGTTCTTCTTTTTGTAGCTATTCAGACAATGTTTCTTGAGAAAAACTATGAACTCCACTCTCAGTGGGATTAGCTGTCACACATTAAAAATTCAATTAAAAATATATTTTAAGAACATTAAAGTTCACAGTTGCAATCTAAGATTGGAAATTGCTAATTCCTTCTTTGGAAAAATGAAGTTTTAGAATTTTCATCTGAAGGTGAATACTTAAAAAGATTTTTAAGAAGCAAACCTACGCTAAAAAAGAAATACTTCAGGCCAATTCGTTACTTAATTTTGTAGTTCTTCTGAAAACATGCTACTGTACATGTAAAATATATTTTAATGTCTTTATTAAGTTTCCATAAATTTAGTAAGGACTAACAAACCCAATGAATGAATAACTGTTGCAGACAGAATAATGATGTAATGCCTGGAAGGCTCTTTGTCAAAAAAACTACCCAATTCCTGTGCCAATTAGGAATTGAATTTGAAATCTGCTTTAGGATGAAAGTACCGAAAAGTTTACATGATCTCCAGAAAAATGAACATGATCTCCACCAATTATAACTATGTTTGAAATTTTTAATTTTACTATTTTTCCATTCTATGGTGTTTAAATAAACATCATCTCAGAAATTTGTTTTATTCCATTCTCAACAACTTATCACTTTATGCTAACATTTCATAATTAATTTTTCTTCCCCAAATAAAAGCATCTGGTGAAGACATTTAAATTTCTCCTAAGTATAACTATAAACTCTGTCATCTGTGGAATGTACTTCGGTCCCAAGAAATCGCAATTACCCCAGAAATAATATAAATATCTTAATGTACATATACATACAAGTGTATGTTAAAAGGCTGCATACATCTTACTTTTCAAACTTTACCATATAATTCTAATTTCTCAGCTTCTTCTTGAGCTTTAACCTGAATGCCAGGATTAAGTTTTGTCAGTGTAATGGATATAATTTGAAAAACATAAGGTTTCTTTGCAACTCAAAGCCTCTGTACATACATAAACCATCACCACTATTTATCTGTAACATTTCAATGACATAACTTCATATACTCAAAGTTTCACAACAGAGAAAGCACTATACAACTTTAGATGCTATGACAAATCCTGGAAAAGTAAATTGAGCATATATGTAATTATGAAAGACTATGTAATACTGATTTTAGTTTAAGCTTATTTTACTTTTATGGTTCAGTGGTAAATAGCTGTTTATCACATTTTATAAAATTGATCTTCTTTGTAATGCCCTTTTGCAATATAGGAAAATTATTAATAGTTTACTTATTGCATCAACACTGGGGATTTTCAGTACTCTACAGGTCACAAGCTTTGCTGCTATTTAAATTATGATAAACTGGTTTCAAATGGGCTTGACCAACAGTTTACACAGATAAGGTGGACAAAGATGGAAACCTACCCAGCACCCATTCCTCTACCCCTTTTCTCCTGCCCACCACAACTTCCACTGGGTTGAGACCAAACTCCCCCTTTCAGGTGGCTTTCATCATCTCCTGCTCCAAACATATGTCCTGATAAGTTTACATGGAACATATTAATACCATTCCTCTTATCAGGGATTGGTTCAAAAACTCAAGATTAAGCCGATCAGCATATGAAATAACTCTGAAGGCTATTACTGGCCCATAGTTAGAGGAGAAGTTTTCTCTCCCTAGATGTGAACAAGAAAGCACGTTGCATTAGTTACAGCTGACAGTCATTTCACAACCATACAGAACTGGTGGGCAGGGCAAAACCGACGCACAAAGGAAAGCAGGGCCAAGAGAAGTAAAACAACCGAATGAAAGCCCTGATCACGTCCTACCCGAAGCCCACCGACTCTGGACATTTTGTTATGCAATGTAGTACATTTCCTTGTTGGTTAGGCTCTTCTATTTCAGGTTTTCACTGGTCTTGCAACCAAGAACATATTACATCTTTACATCTTTTTTTTTACAGAGGCAGTGCTCCCAACAGTGACTCCTAATTTGAATTAACTCCAAATTATTAGAATTTGCCATCCAGTCACTCACTCAAAATTACCCCACAGCCACAGCACCAGAGTCAGCCTTCTAAACTGAGGTTGCTCTGGTGGAAAAAACTGAGCTGTTTTAGCTGCTATTAGCTACATCACAAAATCTGACCATGCGGGTTACAGACATAATCAAAGAATGAAAATATTGTCTCATTAGAAGAAGTTTCATCGAGTAATAAAAATATTACACATATTGACAATAAGATAGACATGACTGATGTGACTTAGCAGCAGCAGCAGCAGACTGCTCCAAAGGGAGGTTCTCTTTTCTCTTCTTACCTCTTTCACACTGTGGACCAGTGAATCCATAAACACAGGCACAGCGGTTAGGTCCGATACAACGTCCACCATTCTGACATCCATTTTCACAGACAGCTGCACACAAACACAGCAAGAAGAAGCTCATTATACAGTAAAAGTCCAAGTATAATGTAGGAGTGTAGAAATGTAGTCAATAATGGATCTTACCTCTGAAACATGTCGAATCATGCATTTAAATACATATATTTCATTGTATATTGAGACTAAAACCTCCACAATTCACATAAATCACATTGTTATGCAATCATTTGGTAAGTTTTGTTTGTTTTTTTCCTATAAATCAGAATCACAAGAATTGGCTGACTCTGATCATACAGTCAGAATACAATGATTTAATCCTCTATTTCAGTTCTATGAACCCTACAATCTGTTTTCATAGGTAAAAGGTGATTAAAATATGAAAGAAGATTGAAGACTCTAGGGAACAGAGAGAGGGAGAAAACTCTCCACAGGGTATAATTTCACAGAAACAACTGTAAGTATGTGAATATTTTGATTTCTAAAGATATATTGCAAATGAGTAACACTTACCTAATGTAATTAATCAAAAGGAAAGGAATTTTCTTTAAATACTATCAAGGTGTAAGAGATGTAAATGAAAGTCACTGTCCCAGACATGCTCCCTCATTAAACACATGCTAGCCCTTAAGACATGAATGGGAATACACATCCATGACTGACCCTCAGGATCTATCCCTGGGGAGGCGGAAGGAGGGCTTCTCTCAGGGTTTTCCAAAATAGAGCTTTCAAATGCTTCTCCAGGGTGGAGAAGAGGGCTGAATAAGCCTGCAGCATGTCCTGAGAGAGCTCGCTCAGTACAGGTAAATACCAGGCTCACCTACACAGGTCAAACCAACAATGCCTCTCTTCTCACGAATTTTTTCTATTGGTGTGGAAAACACAGTTATTATTCATCAAAATTATGTTAACAGGTAACACGGCTTTCTGTTACTTGAAAGGAAATAATTTTTTTTAATGTTTAAATTTCTCAATTTTAACACAGCAAATATCAGCAGGTATAACTCATTGAAACAAAAGGTCCCTGGCATCTTCAGGAATTGAAGACAGTATCAAGAGCTTCTCTGAATAAGAAGGAGACAAGCCAATACAGCGATTGCTTCTATTCCTGCCTCACGTGAGAGAGCGTGCTTCCAGCAGAGTGACTACAGGGAGGGTGTCTGTGTATTCCTTCATTTGCTATAAGATTTGATATACTGCAGATTCTCAAAATCTCCTGCAATATGTCAGAATCTTACAGCCTTCTTCCCACTTTTTTTGGCAGGTGGAACAACACGGTGAATAGATCAAGGAGTTCTGCTGTGTTCAGCACATCTCAATCACATCATCTTTCAATTCTCAGCTTCCCTGCCTGTATAGTAGAGCTAATAGTTTGAAGATAAAATAAAATGGTATAAAAAACAAAATGCACAGTGGCTATGCATTAAGGTGTTCTACAATCTTAATTCCCCTTCCTTTTTATACTGAAAGGGATCTGTATGGAAAACATAACTTGCTCTATAGCAACTGAAGTTTACACTGCAGAGCAACAGCCAAAGAGGAGAAGCAGACGATACAGATAAAAGGGGACCAAAGGGGGATAAAAGAAGCAATTTCCTTCTTTTGAATGAATTATGATGAAAGTTACTTTATAAAGTAATGTTTTGGTAACAAAACAAGACAGAAACAAATGTTCCGCTCAACTGGAGTTGAAAATAAACTTGTATAAGCCTAAATTTCCACCATGGAAAGAATGCTGACCACACAGGAAGAGAAGAAAAGTACTTACACCTAGTATGGGACAAAGCAAAAGGCAGGGGAGAAAAAGAAGACTAGGGGAAGAAGTACGAACTGCCTCCCGTGATCTGAGGAAAAGGGAGAAGCAAGCCCTATTTCAAGATGGTCACACTATGAAACAGAACCCTGATCATGACTACTGAAGCTTGAATATTATTATTCAATGAATATTTAATGAGTACCCACTCTGTGCTTGGGGATAGAACCCTGATCATGACTGCTAGTTTGAATATTTTTATTCAGTAAATATTTTACTGAGCACCTACTCTGTGCTCAGAAATATGACCAGTGCCTGTTTTTATCAGACAGACTCCTGTACCACTCAACATAGGTACAAACAGTGTGACCTAAGTCAAATCTGAAATTATCATTACTTACTACTACACAGACACATCGGATATAAAAAAGATGCTAAACCAGACTTGTTGTTCAGTCTCAGTCATGTTCAACTTTTCGTGACCCCGTGAACTGTGGCACACCAGGCTTCCCTGTCCTTCACTATCTCCTGGAGTTTGCTCAAATTCATGTCCACTGAGTCAGCGATGCCATCCAACCATCTATTCCTGTCGCCCCCTTCTCCTCCTGCTCTCAATCTTTCCCAGAATCTGGGTCAAAATGTTAAAAAAAGAAAGAAAAGTCTGTTGTTTGCACACGAGACAATATAAATCTCTACTCCTGGTGCTCCCTTCTTCCTTTGTCTTCCAGGCTATCATGCTCTCCCAATTTCCCTCCTGTCTCCCTACCTACTCTTTCTCACTCTTTGCTGGTTTCTCCTTCCTCGTCTCCACCTCAAAATGCTGGGCAACAATCAGGGTTCCAGCTTCAGCCCACTTCTCCTCTCTACTTGCACCAACTTCCTACTGAAGGCCCACAATGAAAATGTTAGCCGTATCAAAATTAAATCTATATGCTCCCAAACTCGTATGTCTATCTTCCTAAGGGCTGAGCTCATAGATCTTTTCACTTAGAAGTCTAACAGACTTCTTCATCAAATCCAAAACAAAAACTCTTGACACCCCATGCTCTGAGCCCCACCCGACCCCCATCCCACCTACTCCCCACTCAGTCTTTTGTGTATCAGAAAATGGCATCACCATCCAGCCCAGAGCTCAACTCAAGTCTTCTAGTCATCATTATGGTTCTCTGCCTTTCCTTTTAGTCTCATGCATCACATCCATTCCATCAGTACACACCTCCTTCCATATATTCCACCTTCAATGAAAGCTCAATCTAAGCAAAAATCACATCTACAGCATCATATACCAGATGGAGAAGGAAATGGCACCCCACTCCAGTGTTCTTGCCTGGAGAATCCCATGGACGGAGAAGCCTGGTAGGCTGCAGTCCATGGAGTCGCTAAGAGTTGGACATGAATGAGCAACTTCACTTTCACTTTTTACTTTCATGCATTGGAGAAGGAAATGGCAACCCACTCCAGGGTTCTTGCCTGGAGAATCCCAGGGACGGGGGAGCCTGGTGGGCTGCCGTCTATGGGGCTGCACAGAGTCAGACTGAAGCGACTTAGCAGCAGCAGCTACCAGAATCAATAGTCTAGCCCCCAACTGGCCCTTTTATTTTTTTTCTTGCCCTTTCTACAATCCAGTTTCAATACAGCAGCCAAAGTGGCTTTTTAAAATGTTAATCAGGCCATCTCACTCTACTGCTTAAACTGTACCAATAGCATCACATAATATTTAGAGTACTGTCCAAATTTCTTTCTTTGGTTTATAAGGCCTGACTGACACCTCTGTCTCTGAATTCATGTATTTATTGAAAAATCATTTCATAGCCCTTTACTGTGGTATTACAAGAGATTTGAGTAATAAAATATAATTCAGCAAAGGACAATTTATAAGCTTGGCTCTCCAGCTTTAAATTTAGGATATCCTAAAGAGAGAGAGAGATCACAGCAAACATTACCATTTTTTCAGAAAGGCATCCATGTTTTATGGAACTAGATAAATGAAAATCAACTAAATATCTAATTGTAATATATGTCAAATTTGATAAAGTCCTAGTGGTACTCAACAACATCAATAAAACAAAAATTTTTTAAGGGCTGGAAAAAATGATCTATTCAGCTGTAAGGTATGTCTTTTCTACATGAAACTATTTTTTAAAGGATCACACACTTTGCTGCTAAGTCACGTCAGTCGTGTCCAACTCTGTGCAACCCCATAGACGGCAGCCCGCCAGGCTTACCCGTCCCTAGGATTCTCCAGGCAAGAACACTGGAGTGGGTTGCCATTTCCTTCTCCAATGCATGAAAGTAAAAAGTGAAAGTGAAGTCGATTAGTTGTGTCCGACTCTTCGCGACCCCATGGACTGCAGCCTACCAGGCTCCTCCGTCCATGGATTTTCCAGGCAAGAGGTACTGGAGTGGAGTGTCATTAATCATTTACAAGACCTTAATTATGACTCGGTATGAAATACCCACTCAATCAAATTATTTGAATAAATCGAGTTTATTCTAATGTTGCTTACGTTGTCCACAGTAAGTTCCAATATATCCCTTCTGGCACTGGCAATGGTCATCTGCACAGGTCCCACCATTCATGCACCTAACGCTGCACTGCTGAACTGCAAAGAACAAAAAACATAAAATTATCAATCACCAAAACTACAGTATCTGTGAGAGTTATAAAACTATAATAAATGCCCAATTAATGACAAGTGTACTCTACAGAAGTAAATGTTATGACCCAAGCATACATTTATTTATTTGTAAGTACACAGATGAGCATATCTGTGACAACATGTTATTTAGTATGTATTTAAAATCTATTACACTTTTAATGTTAAAGAAAGAAAATCTAAGGTGACTAGAAGTGTAAGTTCTAGGATGCAGGAGGCACTCAAGTACCCATTCAGAATGCCGTGGCTGAGTGCCAGGCACTGCCATCCATCCAGTGCTTAAACAATTGCTTCTCTTTCTCTCAAGTCAAGTCTTTTAACAAGGTCTGTAGGTTCCACTGTAAAATATATGTCAAATCCTTCTCCTTTCTGTTGCCACTGATATTGTGTGGTTCAGCTACCCTCATCTCTTACTTGGATTGTTGCAGTCACCTCCTGATGAGTTCCCTAGCTTCTACTCTTGCCCTTTTCAAATTCCTTCTCTGCAAAGCAACTACAGTCATCTTGTAATAATACAAATAGCACTGCTTCCCTGTCTTATTTAACCCTTTCAATGTCGCATTTGGGATATAACGCAAATCCTTCCATGACCGAGGCGGCCATGTATTGTCTATCTGGATTTGCCTGCTTCTCTAAGATCTTCTCTTCCCAACCTGCCTCTTTGTCATCGCATGAACCTTTTAGTTTCTCAAGTGGAGGAAAGATGTTTTGATTTGCTACTTCCTCTCCCTGTGAAGATCCCTCCCTGGTTCATCCTAGTCCCTCCAAACTCAGCTTCAATGTCCCGCCGCATCAGCACGATCTTGTCTATCCCTTGTGTCTATGTTCTTCCTTGGTTCCAGGCTGTTCTTCACAGCCAAGTTTCCTCCCAAGAACTAACCACAATCTAGAATGACACTGTGGTGTTGGTTTACTTGTGTTTTGTCTGTCTCTCTACAGGAATGTAAGCTCCGTGACAGTGAATACCATGCCCATCGGGATAGCAAGGCATTGAGTTCAGTGCTACTTGCTGGGACCATGGCAACTGTGGAAGAAACGGACTGTTTGTTGTCAGCCACGGATCAAGAGTCTCATGCCATAGATCTGGATGCTACTACTCGTTCAAGTGGAGATGTCCAGTAGGAAATGGGGCACGTGAATATGAAGCCCAGTGGACGCATCTACTTTAGAGATAATCATTATGGGTTAGCAACATATTGGTTACTGCTTGCCCAGTCACTCAGTCGTGTACGACTCTTTGTGACCCTGTGGACAGAGGACCTGCCAGGCTCCTCTGTCCATGAGGATTCTCCAGGCAAGAATACTGGAGTGGGCTGGCATTTCCTTCTGCAGGTATCTTCCTCACCCAAGGGTCGAACCCAAGTCTCTTGCATCTCCTGCACCGGTAGGTGGATTACCACTGCACCACCTGGGAAGGCCCATACTGGTAGTATGAAGACATATATGTAAATGAGTTCATCTAGGGAGGACAGAACTTTGGGGAATACTTAACTGTGACTGTAAGGCTAATAAAGGGGATACAGAAAGGACACTAAGAAAAAATGATCAAGCAAAGGAGTGTTGGGAGCCATTACTTTCATATAAGAGAAGGGAAAAGAGAGTATTTCAAGAAGATAGTGATTAACGGTGCTAAATGTTTTGTGAAATTGGAGCACCATGAGGACTGGAGAGGAGAAAGAAGTTTCTGGTGGAAAAGCAGCCAGTATTACTCAAGGCCAAATGATTCAGGGATTCTCCTATTAAATTGTATACCACAAACTGAAGGTCAACCAAGGATTCTTCAGCTGTCCTACTAGAGGAATTAAAAAACTGAACTGTAAAAACGTTTCTCCAGGACTGGTGTTTTGCTGAGGGTGCATTTGAGAAAACTAAGAGAACTAACAGCGAAGATACGGGGAATGGTATCTTCTAGGCAGTCAGAGGGAAGGACAGGAAAGTAGTGGAGGAAACAAGTATTCAGGGTGGTCAAGAAAGTCTTGAGGAATTCTACATAATGGGTTGTGAAAGGTTTAGACAATTACATGATATTTTGAAAGAAAATGAAGCTAGAGCATTAATCAGAAGTTGCATCATGAGACAATGACATCCGTTGTATGAATCTTGAATCTTATATTCCTCAATCAGACAGATTATCTATTACTTTTACTTAAGAAAAATTTATAGAAAGAATTGTTAAAAATATAACAACTTCATATTGTTTGAGGCAGATAAAGATTTATTAATTACTGAGCAATTACATAAATAATAACTGCTTCTACTTGGCTATAAAACATTACCTTAAATACCGTCCTAAAAGATTAATTTTGGACCTTAAAGACCCAACAATTCCTCCTTAGGTCATGTAAAGCACAATTTTAGTCCACTGTTACAGAGATCTCACAGAGCTATTGTCTGTGTAAAGCAAAATAAGTTAATGTTATGTCAAACACCTGGTCAGTACACAATGAGTATTTGCTATCATCTCAGTGCTCTTCTCTTTCCCCTTTAGTTAACCCACAAAATAGTATATGAGGCACAGGAGTTAAGCAAAGGCAATAAATAAAGCTGAGGATTTGAGTCTACAGACTTGGGCATCAGAATCCCTGGATTCAAATCTATTTTACTTTGGGTGAGTTAACACTTATGTGTGCCTCAATCTCCTTCTCTGACAATAGGGTAATAATAGTATCTCATTGTATTCATGTGAGGCTTAATTAAATACAATGATATAGTCAAACACTTAGTACCTATAACAAGTACCGGTAAAAAACACAGTAAATTCCAGCTATTACAAAGAATTACTTCTCACTAAATCCAGGCTCTTTTACTCAGTAGACGCATATCTTCTGGACCAGTAAGAAATCATTTTTCTTCATCACCACCCCAGTAGCCCCTAGTTGTTGGTGGGAACAGCTAAGCCACCAAAGATTTTTACTCCAAAGATTAGTACTGACCTAGTTAGCACAGAAAATAATCATGGGTCCACAGCCTCACTGAAAAGGACATTTACCATTTATTCAAATGATAATTTACAGATAATGCAGTAAATAGAGTCACATATGAAAAACGTACTTGATTTTGATCCACAGGTTGGTGATATTTGGCCGCTGGAACAAGTACACATGTTAGGACGTGAACAAAATCCATCTCCGCAACTATTTCTACAAATTGCTGTGGAAAGCACAACAGGGAAGTGTGTGAACAATAAGGTAATAAACCACTGACTACAAACCAAGGAAGCGATAGTCAAAAACAATAAAGCTGAAAAACTAAGATATAAAAATGCGTGCTATATATAATGCCTAATTGCAGATATGCAATAAAAGTACCTATTGTAGACAAGTGAATGAGTCTCTTAAGTACCCTTATGATAAAGTGCACATAAATGAAACTATTTTAATTTCCATAATCTTAATTGTTCAACTCTTTATCAGTATGGGTCATCTTTTCCATTCAAGGCAGAGGCTTATATTCAGAATTCACCATGAGAAGACAGTCTTGATCCTAGGAAGTGAGGAGAGTTGAGGAAACCCAGAGGTCCTGTGTACCCTCAGAAAGCACAGCCCACTATGTAAAGGACCTTCACAGGAGACAGAAAAAGTGAAATTGGCTGAGCTGGAGACTCTGCACTCTAACGACTTGGCCAAGCCCCAGGGGTTCCATACACATTCCTTCCCGGCTGGTATCTGACCTGCCCCATCATCAATCTTTGTTCCCCTTAATAATTCTCTTTCTCCTTCCTCTAGCCCTTCTTCTCCTGTATTACCTCCACAACCTAGCCTATTCCTGCTGCTCAGAAAAGCTGCTAAGACATTTTGATGAAGGGAGACTCAAAGCCTCCTGCAGCTGTGACCTCGAAGGTATGAGGGTCATCAGAGCAAAGAATGTTAGGCTCACTGACACAGCACATACCACAGATCCTCAAAATCAGTAACCTTCAAATGGGAAGTCTCTCCCATACAGAGTCAGTTTCATTTAGGAGCTGATTTATCACTATGCCCACAACTGAATTCTCTCTCTGCAAAGCATTAGGCAAGTGTTTTAATGCTCCATTAATGCTCCATGAGTGGATGGATGAAGACAGGAAGAGGAGAGTATGGGAATGTCCTGAAACTAGCTATACATATGTATGTAAATGTGTGTACCTATCTTCTGCTAGTGAGGAGTCTCACAATTTTCCAAGAGATATGAGACCCCCTCAGTACATAAAGGGTGTGTTATATAGAAGTAAACTAACTCAATAATTGTTTTGCTTCTCCAAATTGCCTTTGACACCCACATAATACAGCCTGCATCTCCATTAGTACAATGAGGATGTCACAGATCACAGTGTGTAAAAGTAAAAAACGATTTTAGGCATGAACATGGCTCCTGCCATGGAGTTGACTACTCTTAAAATGTACTGGACTTTTTGATCACCATTAACTTTCCAAAGACAAAAGCTTATTAAAATAACTGTTTTATCTCAAAGCCCCCTCATTCTCAGCAAGGAGAGATTTAGTTTTGTTGTTGTTCAGTTGCTAAGTTGTGTCCGACTCTTTGCGATGCCATGGACTACAGCATGCCAGTCTTCCCTATCCTTCACCATCTCTCAGAGTTTGCTCAAAAGACATTTAGTTTAGGCTTAGGTTATATGCCAAGTGCCCCTTCCCGGGTCCTAAACCCAAAGAAGGTCTGATGGACTGGAGATTGGTCATCTTCAGACAGATCCCCATCATGGCCGCAGGTCTACCCTCTACATCTGTGAACCCGTGAAAAGCTGAATGCTAGGCTCTTTCTCTTCACACTCATATCAAACTATAGTATATCTCATCTAAGTATTTGTCCCTACCACAATTGGGGGAAAAAATGAGCCCCAGAAATACCAGAGAGGGATGTAGAGAGGACCTGGGTGTTGGGATTTCAGTGATGTTGGGAAGAAGACTCAAGTCGAAAGTGGATAGTAAATGAATGGTACTATGCAACAGGTCTAAGGTTGAGCTCCTGCTCTGCCACTGACCCACTGCAAACCTGCAGAAAACCCACAGCTTCTCTGGGTTTAGTGCGCTCATTGGTAAAATAAAACAAAGAGATTATACTGGAATGTTCTGGTGTCTCTTCAGGTCTCAAATGGCATGGTTCTGGGCCAACCCCTTCCCACTGTTTTTCCACTGATCAACATGCTCTTCCTAGCATAATTTCACAACAACAACAACGAAAAATGAATAAGCAAACTTTTCCATTGCTTCATGTCCTAACAAGAGTTTTTTTTTTTTAAAAAATGGAAATTAAGTCAATGTCATTGTTTTGGAATCAAATATTTGGAAGTTTGGAAGTACTTCAGTGATTTCCACAGGCCATAATTAAGAACAATAACAACAAAACACCGACTCAACTCAAAATGCATTAGGTTTCCAGTAGTTTGAGAAATATACTTTTCTCTTAATATCTTCTCATGAAGCCTGGTCAAGACCAACCAGAATAAAATTCTAGGAGCTGATCATTTTAATATTTTTCTATACAGAAAAAATGTTGATGTACAAATATATGAGGAAATTAATCTTTGGTCCTCCTTTTCTATTTGTGTTTTACTTATTCTCTTTTTGTAAGTCCCGTCAGAGCTTTTTTACTGCTAAATGGTGGAAAGTCAATAAATATAATAAATAAAGTCATGGAATGAAAATTCTTTTTTTTAACTGAAGTCTAATTGATTACCAATATTATACTAGTTTCAGGCGTATAGCACAGTGGTTCAGTATTTTTGCAGATTATACTCCATTATCCATTATGTCATTACAAGATAATGACTAAGATTCCCTTTGCTGTATCCTTGTTTTTTATTTCACACATAATAGTCTGTATGTGCTAATCCCATACACTTAATTTGCCCCTTCCCCTCATGTCCCCTTTGTAACCACTGTGCTATATGTGCGTGCATGCTCATTGCCCAGCTCTGCAACCCTATGGACTATAGCCTGCCAGGCTCTGCTGTTCATGGGATTTTACAGGCAAGAATATTGGAGTGGGTTGCCATTTCCTACTTCAGGGGATCTTCCCTATCCAGGGATCGAACCTGCATCTCCTGCACTGCAGGCAGATTTTTTCACCACTGAGTTACCAGGGAAGCCAACCATGCTTTCTGTATCTGTAAGTCTGTTTTTATTTTGCACATACATTTATTTGCATTATTTTTTCTATTCCACATAGAAGTGATATAATACAGTATTTGTCTTTTTATGTCTGACATTTCACAAAGCGTAATGTTCTGTAGGCCCATTCACATTGCTGCAAATGGCAGAATTTCGTGGAATGAAAATTCCTAATTTTGACTGTTTTCAATTCTGTTATTATCTCTATATACTTTAGTTTTCAATATGAAAATAATTGAACTACTGAATTCAATGCAAAATATTATGCTAAAATTTAGATGAGACCCACCCAAGAGATTATAAGTGCATTACATTCTCCCTCTCTTTTGCACACCGTTTTAGTCTTGGGTATTTGAATCACCATTTAAATGTGTTAATAAATACTTCTGTAGATATCTCTTGACATAAGTACTATAAATGTTTCTTGGAGATATAAAGATCATTTCAAAGTTACGTTTTTAAAGAGTTATGGTACTTGTACATTCCAATGTATTTCATAAGCATCCAAATACCATAAGTTGCAGAAATGAGGGCTACAATATTCACTGTTACTTTGAGATTTCCAAAGCTGATCTTCTGAACAGTTAGAGGGCACAATGTTACTCAAAGACCAAAAGTATTTAAAGCTGACACTCAGAGGAATATATATATACACACATACATATTTTTTTCCTACTGCAAATATTCTAGAAGGCTCTGTTCTCTGGAATTCCCATTCCACACTGATCCAATAAAATCTGACTTTACAGATTTTCAACACGTACCATAAACCAATCCTTTCTCCTCGGCTGCTCTCCAACTCAATAATGGCAGCCACATTCATTACATTCAGTGAGTCAGACTTTCCGCAGTGCCTAAGTCACTCCCAGCTAGCATGGCAGGTGTGTGGTGAGTGACGTTAGCTGTTTCAGGATTCTAGGAGCCACATAAGTTTAAAGCAGGCACAGTAACGCCCTACTGATCTGAAAAAGTAAAAGCACCCTCCACAAATGCTTCCCATATATGACTTCTGTGCTGGAGGGAAAAGAATCCAATACCCTCCCATTCCTTTTAATAAAAGGAAAGGCTTATAATCAGAGGGTTTATTTAATATATTTATGAATCACTCTAAAGAACACAGTTGTGACTTCCTATTTTTGCCTCATTACTGGATATTGTGAGACTTTTAGGGTAGAAAAAATAAGAAGCTAATATTCACAACACTTAAGATGTCATGCCTTCTAAAAAAAACTGCACAGAAATAACATTAAGGGTCTATCTGAACCCACAAAACCAATAACTATAGAGTCAGAGATGCCACTACATCCTTATTATCCCTTGGTTAGTGTGGCTTGCCCTTTTTCTCTGTTCATATGGCATCATTATCTTCTCCCTGGAAAACACTGAGGTCAATCTAAAGTCAAGATTGGCTCTAAATAAACGTGCTGTCTACCATACCTGGCTCTCCTCCCAACAAGACAAATATGGCTGTGCTACATAAATACACAAGAAAAGGCCAGTCCCACTTTAACTCACAATTTCACAGGCATGTGAAGTAAGACATCCCATAGTCCACCACAGTGAAGCTGCTAACTAATCACTTCTCCAATTAAAACACGGAGAACTGGTCACACACTTTGGAAACGGAATAAAATAATCAAAACGTCAAAGGTGAGATACGCAAATCTTCTGAAGTTCTAAGGCTCACACTTTGGAAAGCTACTGTACTTTATGAGATCTGGGGTCTGGAAATCCTAAATGTAACTGTCTTAAAAGTCAAGCTATGTGGAAGAGTTCTCTCTTCTGTTAAGCTGGGTCAACGCCAAATCTCTGAGAGGGCTCCTTTCCTATCTATGTTATGTGGCTGCTGAGATGAAACCAGAGATAATAAAGTGGTTTTGTACCAAGGCCTAAGAAAGCCTTATCTTCAGAAGGTCTAAACCTCCTGCAGAGTCAAAAGGCAGATCGTTTACAAAATCACCTTGTGGTCTTATATGAGAACTTTCAGGAAAAAGTGGTTTGGGGTTATCTGGGGAATTGCTGTGCTCTCCCTTGAGTTTGTATTAATAGACATAGAAAGATAAAACTTTCAAGTTATCTCTGAAACCTTTATCATTATTGCCCTTCAACATCTAGAAGTGAAGTCTAAACTGATGCAAACCGGCTGCTTCTTCCCCACCATTCAAATGGGGTCACCCCTAATCATTACTAGTGGCCGCCGGATTAGAAACGCAACTGTGTGTCCAAACCGCAGAATGCAAAAGGTCCGCCCTGGGATAGGGCCGAGCGGGCAGCCCCGAGCTGCGATCCCAGCCTAGCACTCACGGACAATGCACTGGTTTCCTCCGGGGAGCGTCTTCCATCCGGGGCAGCAGTAGGAGTGAAACCTGGATCCGCACACGTTGGGCCTGCGAGAGACAAGTGAAGTCACACACACTTAGAGAGGCATGTCGTAATACATTAGAGGTTTTCCTAAGCTTTCAGGACGACCAAAACTACACGTCAAACTCCTGGGGCTTGGGGCTCAGACGTGGAAGTAAATGGGCTAGACACTGAAATAGGGAAGGATCAGAAACGTCTAAACACTGCCTTTCATCTACCCTCTGTTGCTGCTCTTTAAAAAGAGCGAAAAGAAACAGGGAAACATATAATTTGCTACCATTCTAGCCTCCGGATGTAGAGAACAAAGGGAACACTCCGTTTCAAAAATCCTTGTCCCCGTCCCCAAATCCATCCCTCCTTGATCCGACTGTTACTTTGGCCCCGACGTGTCAAGGATGGCGTGTCAGAAGGTGGAGCGCTGGGCCTGATGATTAGATGGAGCTGTAAGTAAGCCCCGCACACGTCCTCAAACAAAAGGCTCGGAGCTGCGCCCCCGACGGTGGGGAGCAGGCAGGCTCTACCGGCCCCCGCGCGGCGCGGGGCGGACTTAGGCGCGCCTTCCGCCAGACATTCGGGACTTGTTCCCGCACAGCTGGCTCCGCAGGCGATCCTCACCCAGAGGCCTCCAACTCACCCGCAGACAAACCCCCGAGGGAGGGCTTTTTTTTTTTTTTTTTTTTTTTTTTGCCGGCAGGAGGAAGAGGAGGAGGTGCTTCTTGGGCTCTTTGGGGTCTACTGGTGGAAGGGGGCCCCGGCTCTAGCCACAGAACTAGGTTCTGGGAGGGAGTGGGATGGAAAGCTGCCAAGCCGAGGTTCTCCTCCACCCGCCCCCGCTTCGCCTGTCCACCTACCCTCGGAGCACGTCCTGTTGTCCTCGCCTGCGGACACGGCTAGCCGCCGCGACGCCCTCCTCCCGGTACTCGGGCACCGCGAACCCGCCTTCAGAGCCCGCCGCTGCGGGCCGGACCTGTTGCGGTGGCGGCTGGGGCCGGGGCGCCTTGGGCTGCGGGGGCTGGGGCTGGCCGGCCGTGCACTGCGCCCAAAGCGCCACGCAGCCCAGCCACACGAAGTAGGGCTGGGGACACAGCCGCCGCCGTCTCCCCATCGCGCGCGCTACGGGCGCGCGGACCTTGGTCCGCTGAGAGGGAGCGCTCAAAGACAAAATCTGCGCGGCCCGAAAAAAGTCAGGTCTAACAAGCCCTTCGTCGGCCCCGGAGACTCGCGTTGTGTTCGGGCTCCCTGCTCTAGCGGGAGCCCGGGACCCAGCGCCGGCCCCCTGGCTGCCAGCGGGGTGCGAGTTCTAGCGCAGCGGGCGGCGAGGCGCGGCGGCAGAGCGGCCGGCAGCCCCGCGCGGTCCACGTTGCATCCCCCGGGCCGCTGCCCCGAGCGACTCCAGGACCGCCAGCGGGTGGGGGCGGGAAATTACAAAAGTAACCCGAGCAGCCGCGGCGTAAAGTTACAAAGAAAGAGGACCTCAAAAGGAAAAAAAAAGGCCTGAACGCAGCGACTCTGCGGATTCCCGTGCGCTCCGGGCACAGATCTTGGAAGCTGCAAAAGTCACCAGAAAGAAGCCGGAAAGCAAACAAAAGTCGCCCCCCTAAACAAGAGGAAGGTCCTCTCGGGGCTCTCCCGGAGTCCCCCGGGACAGCGACGCGCCGGCGGCGGCTAAAGAGCCGGGCGGAGGTGCGCGGGGCCGGGGCGAGCCGCCGGTGTGAGGGAGGGCAGGAGACTGGACGCCGGGGAAGATGCAGCGGGCGAGGGCGCGGCGCGGGGGTTTTGAGGCCCGGCAGGGCGCTGGGCGGGCCGGCGGGCGGCGGCTGTCAGTGGGGGCTGGAGCGCCGCCGTCCACACGTGGGGCGCAGCCCTGACCGAGGGGCTGGCGCAGAGTGGGCGGAGACAGAGTAAGGGGGCGACCGGGTGGGGAGGAACAAGGGGAGCCAGGGGCTGGGGGAGGGGAAGAGGAAGGAAGGGGGAAGGGAGGGGAGAGGACTGAGATTGGGGAGAGGGAGTGGGGGGCGAGCCGGAGAGGCAGGTCAGGGTTTGGAAAAGGGGCTTGGAAAGGGGGCTTGGAGAGACTGGCGAGCTTGGGTGCGAGAGGAAATGAGCGGGGGATGGGGGCGAGGTTAGGGCGAGGAGAGAAGTGGGAAAGGGGAGGGAGGGCTGGGGGGCCCGGGAGGAGGGGGCGAGGCGCTAGTCGGCTTTGCTTCCCGTCCCCCTCAATTGGCCGCTAGCTCTGTTTTGACTGCCTGTACAAAGCGAGCAGACGACGGGGGAGGGGGCGGTTAGGGACCGGATTTGGGAAAGAAGGCTGCAGCCCCTTCCCTCCTCCTCCGCCCTCGCCGGGCCACGGACCAGGGACGAGGGTCTCTAAATGCGCCTGGCTTGGCTAGACCCGCAGCTGAACTTCCCCGCCGGGCAGAGGCCACTAGCTTGAGGATGAGAACGGCTTCTCCTTTAGGGACCCGGACCCAGGCCCGGAGTTGAAGGAGTCTCAGTCAAGCAGGAATAGACTCGCGCGGGAGTTGGCTGCAACCTCAATCCGAGGAGGAGGCCGAGCTCTCCCCATCGCCCTCCTACCCCCACCTCCCCACCGGGAGCGGCGTCAGTCTGCGGAACCCGCAGAGGGGCTGGGCGTTTCCGGATTGAAAGGCGCCCTCCGCCTCCAAGAGGGAGCTCGAGCTGCCGCGGGGGACCTCGCAGCTTGCAGGCGCCGCGGTCCTGGGGAGTCCGTGCCGGGGGGCGGGGGGGGGGTGTGCTCCGGGTTGAGCCCTGCCAGGACTCTGCGTGAGTTTGCAGCCAGAGACAAGTTAGAGCCCCTGAAATGTGTTTAGGAGGAACAGGCATGGTGGGTAAATGAGTCTTGGGGCATATCCCTGGTTCCCGGTTTGGACTCTTGATTAATGATTAAACTCTAACAATTGATGCATCCAGACTGGCTGGTCACTTGCCCTCTGGACCTGTAGACCTGCCTCTATGCTCACCCGATTTTGGGGTCTTCCTTTGTGTCTCTGCTTTCATGATATTTATGTGACGCTCCAGTCGTCTGTCAGCATTTCATAATTAAAAATCAAACATCCCTGAAAACTGGGACTGGCCCTCCAAGTATGGTTTAGGAAACAGTACGAGAGAGCAAAGTCTGGATTAGTCAGGCCTAGAGAAACTTACTTTAAAGATTTTTGTATCTAAAAAAAATTTTTTTTCTGGCCCAAATTGCCCAGATGTACTATTTGGCAGCCAAAATTCTCTGAGAATTGGCATAACCCCTTCCTTTTCCCCCCCAATATAGTCAGGCAAAGAGTTTTAAGGTAGTATCCCTTCTTACAGTGTTCTCATAAGGCATAAGAAAAAGTAGATGCAACACCAATCTATTCAAATCAAAAGAACTTAAAGACAGCAATAGAGGATTGATGATGCGCTGTCCTTCAAACAAATTCATTTTAACTAAAAGAACTAAATAAAGTATCTCTTGGGTTATAGCAGTTTTAATCATACTTCCTAAACATTGAACCATGTTAAATGGGTTTCTACTTAACACTTACATAGTTCTGTGGTTTATTTGTGTCTATCATATCATCCAAATGTTCTAAAATTGCATATGCATTTATCCTTAGACTTGCCAATTCCAGATTTAGAAATGTATTTAAAAGATAAACGTGCAAAAAATGAAATGCCTGCTCATTGAAACACTATTTATAATGGCAAAAGATTAGAAATACAAAGTTTCCATCCATAAACAACTGGTTGAATATAGTTTAATCTATTCAGTAGAATACTATACAGCTGTAAAAAAATAAATGAGGATCACTCTAAACGCCTATGAGTGACCCCTAGAATATACAATCCAACAAAAAACAAAAGTGCAGATTGACTAGGCAAAGCAATTGAGACAGAAATAATAATAAAGGTTACCAAGGACTGAGGTGGGAGAAGGGAATGAAGAATCATTATTCAATAGGTACAGAATTTCCATTTAAGATGATGACAATGTTCTGAAAGTTAATAATGTGATAATGATTGCACAACATTGTGAATGTACTTAATGCCACTGAATTGTATACTTAAATATGGCTAAAATAAGTTTCATATGTATATTTTACTACAATAAAAATGTTTAATGTCAGGTGCAGGGTATTGCATACTGTTTGCTACCGTTTTGAGGTACACATGTGCATGTGTGTATGTGTGCATTTTTTTATAAACTTGAAGTAAACACCAAATCTAACAAAATTAATTATCTCAGAGAAGGAAGAGGATATGAAAGATTAAATAATGGTGGAACCTAGATCTTTCCAATATGCCTTGTTTTATAGTTCTAAATTTGGAGCCATGTATATATTTTATTAGTGGCATAATGTAATTCTCCACAAAAATGGGGAGAATACTTATTTAAAGTTACATTTAAACACAATGTTTGAACTGTACATCTTCAGTAAGATATAACCTAAGGATGAAATGAGCACAAAGAAGTTTGAAATTCTATTTCATAATGGTAATATGAGAGAGAGAGATTGAAAGGGGGAAGCGAGAAAGAGGGAGAAAGATATTAGAAAGCATGTTTTCAGCAAAAGAGAAAAGAGATTAAATATAAAAGTAAAAACACTAGGTTAAATTTAGTTAAAATGCCAGTGTATATAATCAGAACTTACCTTTATTATTCAAAAATATGCATTTCCTAGTCCCATGCATTGAAAGACCGGTAGTGACAACCTAATAACAATAAACACCTATTGTGCCCAGATCATGGTCCCTAAGTACCATTTCCCAGTAAAAGGAATGAAGGTTTCTTGAGTAGGTGGCTGATTTCAGGTCTGGGGCAAGAACCATGTAAAATGAATCTGGACTATCTATTGTGTCATATCTGAAAGCAAGGAAATTACAAAAAATTTAGGGTGATGTTGAAAGGAAACTGGACCTAACTTGAAAAAGATTCCACTGACCAAAGGTGGGAAGACCTGAACATCAAAAAGAAAAATTACTGCAAAGGACTGAAACATGTAAGATGTATAAATGCTCAAGAATTACAAATGATACTTCAAACAAAGGTTAACTGGTCACTTTGGAGATTGTTAGAGAACAGCTTATTCTTGAAACATTGATTGATAAAATAATCAAGCACTGATTCTGCCTTTGCTGTATAGTCTAAGAGAGAATTTCTTTTAAAAAAATTATAGTTGTAAACATAGGCATGATAGAATTTTTAAAAAATCACAACTTTGCAAACTTTAATGAAATAATAATCCAGGCAACAGTTATTAATGTTTGCTAAAACTGTTAAGTCAGGGTTCTCAACTACAGGCCATTCTCTCTGGGATACATTTGACAATATCTGGAGACTTTTTTTTATTGTTTCATATACCAATAAGATGGTGTGTACGGGCCAAGAGTGTTGAGAGTACCAGTTCAGTTCAGTTCAGTTGCTCAGTCGTGTCCTACTCTTTGCGACACCATGAATTGCAGCATGCCAGGCCTCCCTGTCCATCACCATCTCCTGAAGTTCACTCAAACTCATGTCCATCGAGTCAGTGATGTCATCCAGCCATCTCATCCTCGGTCATCCCCTTCTCCTCCTGCCCCCGATCCCTCCCAGCATGAGTCTTTCCCAATGATTCAACACTCTGCATGAGATGGCCAAAGTAGTGGAGTTTCAGCTTCAGCATCATTCCTTCCAAAGAAATCCCAGGGCTGATCTCCTTCAGAATGGACTGGTTGGATCTCCTTGCAGTCCAAGGGACTCTCAAGAGTCTTCTCCAACACCACAGTTCAAAAGCATCAATTCTTCGGCGCTCAGCTTTCTTCACAGTCCAACTCTCACATCCATACATGACCCCTGGAAAAACCATAGCCTCAGGGAGCCCACTAAATATCCTATAGTTTATAGGACAGTCCCTGATAACAAAGTATTCTCTGGTCCAAAATAGCAATTTATTTGAGAACCCTTGCATTAGGTGAAGTCAGTGGGGAACTTCTTAATGAGTAATTCAAGCTATTACCCCCCAGAACCTACTGATTATTGCCAACTTTTGAAAATTATGATAATCAGATATTATGTGTCTGCTTAAGTGGTACAACCGGAGGCACACAGAACTGCCTATGGGATATATTTGTAAAAAACAATTGAACCTAAATGTAATCATAACTTTATGTTTAACTACCAGTTTCTAGGCTTCCCTTGTGGCTCAGCTGGTAAAGAATCTGCCTGCAATGTGGGAGACCTGAGGTCAATATCTGTGTTTGAAAGATGCTCTGGAGAAAGGAAAGGCTAGCCACTCCAGTGTTCTGGCCTAGAGAACTCCATGGACTGTAGAGGCCATGGGATCTAGGCAAAGAGTTGAACACGACTAAGCGACTTTTACTTTCACTTTCACCAGTTTCTAAGAACTATGGAGGATATAGTAAAACACATTAAATGATACCTCAAGAATGTAGTCAACCAGGTCTAGAATGTAGGGAATACCACAGAACCAATTTTTTTTTTTTTTTCAAATAAATGACATGAGTAGAGAAAAGGGAGGGAAACTCTTTTGATTCAACAATTGCACCTTATCTGGGTTAGTTATTTGAACACAGGTGTAAATGAGATTTTGAGGTAATCTGCAGAGGTCTGGGTGAAAGTTGATTATTAACTAGTATATTTTCAATTATTTTTAACTATAGGAAGTGTGAAAATGATATCATGGCTATATTTTTAAATAATGTTTTCTAATACTGACTATATTCTTTATGGGTGAAATGATATGATGCCTGGGGTTTGACTTAAATACTACAGGAAAAAGATGAAGTAGTTCAACTTTTTTCTATTCCTTTTGCTAAGTATACTTAGCTGAACATACTAGATATTATGTATAGAAAAAAGAATAAGAGGACTCTGAATGGTGTAGAGAAAATGGCAGACCTGCCAGGGACCTGAGTCACAACATAGAAATGAGTGTCCCTTGAGGTTTGTTTTTTGTTTTGTTTTGTTTTGCTTCATACATTTGTGGACTGAGTGCCAGAATAGGTAGCAACCTGGAAATACCAACTGGCACAGACTCCACAAAAGCCTCCAAAAAACCCTGCAGTCTTTAACCAAAGGACAGGAAAGGGGCATACTAGCCAACAGAAAACTTGTAGATGATAACTGCTTTCTATAAGAAGCCAACATCACAGAAAAAAAATGCAGTCACCCTCAACCAGCAAAGGCCAAGTGAAGACGTTAACTTCATCCTTGCCAGGCTGTAACAAGGTGTCCCTCCTCAGAGTAAGAGAGAAGGTATCGGAGAAGTGTCAGAGAAGAGGAAAGAGGGTCAGAGAAGGCCAGGTAATGGACCACTGCATCCCCGTGGAGCCATGCCCAGAGTGCCAGGGGAGAACCTGGACTTGCATTGCCACCTAACAGTAGTGAAGTGCCCCTTCTGCTGGGATGATATGAGAGGAGTCCTAGCAGACAGTTAGGACTCCTATCATATCCCATCCCCATGGGAAGCTAAGGGAAGCTACATGGGGTGCAATAATGAAGCATGTCTCTCCCTCCCAGCCAGGGTGGTATAGCTGAAATTTAGTGGGAAGCTAGTACTCCCATCTCTGCTCAACAGTGACAAAATGCTCCTCACACTTCAATTGTGTAAACAGAGGCAGAATGTGAACTTTTACTGTCATCTAGTAGCAACGAGGCAACACCCTTCTCTCTTCACCCCCAAACCCATGCAGTATCAGAAGAGGCTGCTAAGACATGACTTACATAGGATCCAAAGTCTCATAACACCCAATACACCCAGGATTTGTGAGAAAATTATTCATACCAAGAACCAGGAAAATCTCAGAGAGAAAAGAAAAGTAATACTCACCAACACTGAGATGATGCAGGTGTTAGAATTATTGAACCAGGCCTTTAAAGCAGACATGATAAAAGTATTTCAAAGAGTATCTGTGAATATACTTGAACAAAAGAAAAAGAAAAGAAAGAAAGCCTCAGCAAAGTAATAGAAGATATAATCAAGAAATAACTGGAAATTTTAGAAGTAAAAAATACAGCAATTAAAATTTTAAAGCTTGATACATTTGACAGAAAAATGGAGAGGACAGAAGAAAGAATCAAGGAACTTGAAGATGGAATAAAAGAAATTACCCAAACTGAACAAAAAGAGAAACCAGACTGAAGAAATCAGAGTTGCAGGGACATGTGAGACTATAACAAAAATATTTAACATTTACTTAATCAGAATCTCAAAGAGAAGGAGTGCTGCTAAAAAAAAAAAAACTACTCGAAGAAAAAATGACTAAATATTTGCCAAATTTAGCAGAAGACATCAGAGAAGGCGATGGCTCCCCACTCCAGTACTCTTGCCCAGAAAATCCCATGGACGGAGGAGCCTAGAGGGCTGCAGTCCACGGGGTCGCTAAGAGTCGGACACAACTGAGCAACTTCCCTTTCACTTTTCACTTTCACACATTGGAGAAGGAGGTGGCGACCCACTCCAGTGTTCTTGCCTGGGGAATCCCAGGGATGGGGGAGCCTGGTGAGCTGCTGTCTATGGGGACATGACTGAAGTGACTTAGCAGCAGCAGTAGCAGCAGCAGCAGCAGAAGGCATAAACGTACAGATTCAAGAGACTGAGTGAATCTCAAACACTATAAACCCAAAGGAATTCACATTGAAATTCCTCATAGACAAACCTATGAAAATTAAAGACCAAGCAGCAAGAGAAATGACATCATACTCAGAGAAGAAAACAATTGAAACAACGGCAGATTACTCATTGGAAACCATGGAGGCAAGAAGGAAGTGGCACACTTTTCTCAAGTGCTGAAAAAAAGTTGCCAGTGCTGAATTCTATACCCAGTGACAGTATTTTTCAGAAAGGAAAGGGGAATCAAGATGTCAGATGAAGGAAACAAAAAGGAGTTCTCTCCAGCAGGGAGAGGATGTCCCCTCTTACCATTCCTGCTCAGGATTGTACTGGAATAAGATAAGAGAAGGCAATGAAAGCTATATAAATAGGGAAGGGAGAAATAAAACTGTCCTTAGTTGCAGATGATATAATTGTCTATCTAGAAGATTCCAAAGAATCAACAAAAAATCCCTGGAACTAACACATAATTATAGTTTGCAGGATACAAGGTCAATATAGACAAACTGACTTGCTTTCCTATATATCAATAAACTACTGGCAAAAAATTAGATATACATATAACAAAATATGTATAAGATCTATACATGTGAGGGAAACTACACAATTCTGAAGAAGGAAGGTCTATATAAATGGAGAGATATTATTTGTTTAGGGATAAAAATAATCAATATTGTTCAGTTCAGTTCAGTTCAGTTCAGTCGCTCAGTGGTGTCCAACTCTTTGTGACCCCATGAATTGCAGCACGCCAGGCCTCCCTGTCCATCACCAACTCCCGGAGTTCACTCAAACTCATGTCCATCGAGTCGGTGATGCCATCCAGCCATCTCATCCTCTGTCGTCTCCTCCTGCCCCCAATCCCTCCCAGCATCAGAGTCTTTTCCAGTGAGTCAACTCTTCACATGAGGTGGCCAAAGCACTGGAGTTTCAGCTTTAGCATCATTCCTTCCAAAGAAATCTCATGGCTGATCTCCTTTAGAATGGACTGGTTGGATCTCCTTGCAGTCCAAGGGACTCTCAAGAGTCTTCTCCAACACTGCAGTTCTTAAGCATCAATTCTTTGGTGCTCAGCTTTCTTCATAGTCCAACTCTCACATCCATACATGACCACTGGAAAAACCATAGCCTTGACTAGATGGACATTTGTTGGCAAAGTAATGTCTCTGCTTTTGAATGTGCTATCTAGGTTGGTCATAACTTTCCTTCCAAGGAGTAAGTGTCTTTTAATTTCGTGGCTGCAGTCACCATCTGCAGTGATTTTGGAGCCCAAGAAAATAAAGTCTGACACTTGTTTCCACTGTTTCCCCATCTATTTGCCATGAAGTGATGGAATGGGATGCCATGATCTTCGTTTCCTGAATGTTGAGCTTTAAGCCAACTTTTTCACTCTCCTCTTTCACTTTCATCAAGAGGTTTTTTAGTTCCTCTTCCCTTTCTGCCATAAGAGTGGTGTCATCTGCATATCTGACGTTATGGATATTTCTCCCAGCAATCTTGATACCAGCTTGTGTTTCTTCCAGTCCAGCGTTTCTCATGATGTACTCTGCATATAAGTTAAATAAGCAGGGTGACAATATACAGCCTTGACATACTCCTTTTCCTATTTGGAACCAGTCTGTTGTTCCATGTCCAGTTCTAACTGTTGCTTCCTGACCTGCATATAGGTTTCTCAAGAGGCAGGTCAGGTGGTCTGGCATTCCCATCTCTTTCAGAATTTTCCACAGTTGATTGTGATCCACACAGTCAAAGGCTTTGGCATAGTCAAGAAAGCAGAAATAGATGTTTTTCTGGAACTCTCTTGCTTTTTCGATGATCCAGTGGATGTTGGCAATTTGATTTCTGTTTCCTCTTCCTTTTCTAAAACCAGCTTGAACATCTGGAAGTTCATGGTTCACATTATCACTGAAGCCTGGGTGGAGAATTTTGAGCGTTACTTTACTAGTGTGTGAGATGAGTGCAACGGTGCAGTAGTTTGAGCATTCTTTGGCATTGCCTTCTTTGGGATTGGAATGAAAACTGGCCTTTTCCAGTCCTATGGCTGCTGCTGAGTTTTTCCAAATTTGCTGGCTTATTGAGTGCAGCACTTTCACAACATCATCTTTCAGGATTTGAAATAGCTCAAGTGGAATTTCATCACCTCCACTAGCTTTGTTCATAGTGATGCTTTCTAAGGCCCACTTGACTTCACATTCCAGGATGTCTGGCTCTAGATGAGTGATCACACCATCGTGGTTATCTGGGTCGTGAAGATCTTTTTTGTAGTTCTTCTGTGTATTCTTGCCACCTCTTCTTAATATCTTCTGCTTCTGTTAGGTCCAGACCATTTCTGTCCTTTATCGAGCCCATCTTTGCATGAAATGTTCCTTGGTATCTCTAATTTTCTTGAAGAGATCTCTAGTCTTTCCCATTCTGTTGTTTTTCTCTATTTCTTTACATTGATCACTGAGGAAGGCTTTCTTATATCTTCTTGCTATTCTTTGGAACTCTGCATTCAGATGCTTATATCTTTCCTTTTCTCCTTTGCTTTTCGCTTCTCTTCTTTTCACAGCTATTTGTAAGGCCTCCTCAGACAGCTGTTTTGCTTTTTGCATTTCTTTTCCATGGGTATGGTCTTGATCCCTATCTCTTGTACAGTGTCACAAACCTCCATCCATGGTTCATCAGGCACTCTGTCTATCAGATCTAGTCCCTTAAATCTATTTCTCACTTCCACTGTATAATCATAAGGGATTTGATTTAGGTCATACCTGAATGGTCTAGTGGGTTTCCCTACTTTCTTCAATTTAAGTCTGAATTTGGCAATAAGGAGTTCATGTTCTGAGCCACAGCCCGCTCCCAGTCTTGTTTTTGCTGACTGTATAAAGCTTCTCTATCTTTGACATCAATATTGTTAAGATGTCATTTCTCCTCGACTTGATTCACAGATTCAACACAGTGCCAATTAAAATAGCAGCAAGTTATTTCGTAGATATTGACAAAATGATTTGAAAGATTATACGAAGAAGGAAAGGACCCAGAGTATCCTAAATAATATTGAAGAATAGAGGATTCACACCTTCCGACATCAAGAATTAACTACTGTAATCAAGACAGTGTGATTATTGGATACAGGAGTGTTTATTTCTCTAATTTTGTATATATTTGAAGGTTTTCATAGTGAAAACATATTTTAAAATACTACAGACTTGCTCCTTAGAACCTTTTTCATCTGTCCTTATCTTCATATTTCCACCCTTCCTCTGATAAAAAACTTTATCCACGCTCTGGGTTTTATCACTTTTCCTCATTTTCTGTTTCTTAAATACAGAAATTTCTGCTTTAATCATTATTATCTTATTCCTTATATTTTCCTTCAAAAAATGCATGATTTAATTCTGTAATCCTTACCCAGATTTTTTTAGTCCAATGCTTAATTTGCTTATTTAGACTCCTTTTTAATAGCATACATGTGTGAAACCATGCGTTCTCAATTTCAGGTAATCCCTAAATGTTTTATATTCTTTATCTGTATTTTATAAATTTTCCTTATTTTTCATTCTGAATTTGAAGTGTTTAAAATAAAGGCATACAGTTTTCTGTGGCTAGAGCTTTTTTTCTATTTATGATGACTAATTTCTAGCTTTATTTTAGTACATGTATATTCATGGAACATGGTCTCTTATTCATGTATTTGTGTCTATATTTGGAAATCATCTGTGTTCTTTATACAGCTCTGATTTTGAAAATTTTTCTTGAAAAGAAATGTTAAATTTTCCATGAAAAGAAGATATATAATCTCTCATGTTGTAGAGTTGGGGCCTATCAGTTAGTTGGAGCATAATTATATTATTAAAATTCTCTGTATGCTTATTTTGATGTGTAGTCAGTCAGTCACAAGCCTACAGAAGCAAGTGAAAATCTACTGCTAATACTGCGTTTCTATCCATTTCTTATTCTGTAGCTTGTGGTTTCGTCTCTTATTATAAATATTCAATTATAAGTATTCAATTATGGCAGTTCTATTTTCCTTGTAATTATATACCTTGTATTTATAAAATGGAACTCTATCTGACATTTGTTTGGGTTTAGTCTTTGTAATATATTTTCACTTGAGATTTCTTTTTATTACTAGAACATATTTGTTTATTATGTCTTCTTTTTCCATATAATTTGTATCTTATAGCTCTGGATGCTTCTTGTGTATTTAACATATTGTTTGGTATGATTAAAAATCAAATCTGATCATCTTTGTATGAATATATCCCTTTTATATTTGATGTCAAAGCAATACATTTTGTTTTAATCTTTATCTAGTTTTATGTTTTATTTTTGTGTCAAATGCTTCCTTTGTCTTTTGCCTTCTTGTACATGGATTTTCTTGGGTTAAATGTATATACTTGGGTTAAATGTATATACTGTTACTTGGGTTAAATATATATACTTCCTTGTTATCATTTGAAAGGCTTATATCCTCTCTTTAGATATTGCCCCTAAAACATTTGTTAATTTATATATTTTGTAAATCTAACCACTGTGTGCTATTCTTAGTCTCTCAGTCATGTCCAGCTCCGTGACCCATGGACTATAGCCATGGGGATACAATACTGGAGTGGGATGCAATGCCCTCCTCCAGGGGATCTTCCCAACCCAGGGATCAAATCCAGGTCTCCCACACTGCAGGAAGATTCTTTAACATCTGAGCCACCAGGGAAACCCATCTAACCACTACTTCTTGATATAGCCAATTTAAACAGTATTTGCTGATGTTCTCTGAAATTTTAGATAATTAGCACACTGCACTTTCTCCTTGTTGTTCGGTCTCCCAGTCATGACTGCCTCTTCACGACCACATGGACTGCAGCACGCCAGGCCTCCCTGTCCCTCACCATCTCCCTAAGTTTGCCCAAGTTCATGTTCATTGCATCAGTGATGCTATCCAGCCATCTCATCCTCTAACACTCTCTTCTCCTTCTCTTTCTCCTACCCCTTCTCTTTCTTACTTTCTGCTTTGTCAATTATACTGTTATTTTAATTCTGGTGATTCCTGTTATATAAATAATATACTCACATTACTACTTGTCAGTTTGCTCACTTTGTTAAGTTTATTGATTTATCACCAAGAAAGATGAGAAATGAATACATATTCTTTCCCCCAGTTTTATTATTTTTACAACTTATGCCAATTTAACATTTCTCTCCCCTAATTATGCATCCTATAATAGTCCTTTTTTTTTTTTTTTTTTTTTGGCCTGCACAACACAGCTTATGGGAGCTTAGTTCCCTGACCAAGGATCTAACTTGGGCCACAAAAGTGAATGTGCCAAGTTCTAACCACCAGACCACCAGGGAACTCCCAATCATTGTTATATATTTAAAATAACCAGTATTTGCTATGATTTCTCCTATTATTTCTAACTTGGGTAAAATATTTCAATGTTGTCATTTTTTAAAGATTTAAAAATATATATTCTATGATTTGTTTATTTTTAAATCTGTCTGCCTACTGTCTGAAAATGTCTTTATATTTTATGTTTGGATAATTACTCAGCTTGGCACAAGGCATAACATTTTGGAGTCGTGTATCCCTTTCATTAGCTCCTTGTAGATTATTGATGCATTTTTTAATGACATTAAATGTGGTTGTGGATCAGTTTGTGGTCAACCTGATTCTCCCCTCCCACTTCCACTTCACATTCAGCCTGATTTTTCTCCCTGGAAAATGCTTCCATTACTTTTGAAGTTTTATGAACTTACTTGAGACATGCTTCCGAATATATCATCATTTATGATTTTTTTTTCTTGGAACACATTGTAATATTTCTCTACAGACTATTAGAGACTATCATACTATTTTCTGTAAATTTTCTGTTGTTTTATCTTTGACCATCTTTTCCATTCTGCATGTTGGGTCCCTGAATTCAGTGACAGATGTTATTTTTGTTTTTGTCTATTGTCCACATAATTTTTTATTATTATTAAAACACAGTTGGTAGACAGTATTATGTTAGTTTCAGTTGCACTACATAGTGAGTTGACATTTGCATACATAGTGAAATGTTCATTAAAAGTCTAGTAACCATCCATCCCAATACTAAGTTATTACTGACCATATTCCTTATGCTGTATATTACATCCCCATGGGTGGAGGTTTGCAGCTTTTAATCCCCTCCACCTATACACCCCACTCCCCTACTCCAACCTCTCTGGCGACTACCCATTTGTTCTAAGTATCTATGAGTCTGTTCCTGTTTTATTTTGCTTGTTTTCAGCTTCCGCTATAAGTGAAATCCTATGGAGCTTGTCTTTCTGTGTCTCACTATTTCACTTAGTATAATACCCTTTGGGTCCATCCATATTTTCACAAGTGGCAAGAATTTATTTTTTAACGGCTGAGTAAGAATCCATTATGTATGTATATATGTGTGTATGTATGTGTGCGTGCCTGTGTGTATGTATCCCACATCCTCTTTATCCATTCTTCCGCTGATGTACACTTAGGTTGCTTCCGTATCTTGGCTATTGTAAAAGAAAAATAAATGCTGCATTGAACACTGGAGTGCATCTATGTTTTTGAATTAATATCTTTGTTTTCTCTGAGTAAATACCTAGCAGTGAAATTGCTGGATTATATGACAGTTCTAGTTTTCATTTTCTGAGGAACCTCCATACTATTTCCTACAGTGGCTGCACTAGTTTATAATCCCACCAACAACGCACAATTGTTCCCTTTTCTCCACATCCTCAATGACACTTGTTTGATATCTTTTTGAAAGGTATGAGGTGGCATCTCACTGTGGTTTTGACCTGCATTTCCCGGATGAGTAGTGACATTGAGCATCTTTTAATGTGTCTGTTGGTCATCTGTATGTCTTTGGAAAAATGTCTATCCCAGTCCTCTGCCCTACTATCCACCTACTTTAATCTCTTTCTTTTCTCTATATTCTTCATGAGTCTTTTTTTTTTTTTAAGTTGCTTAGTCGTGTCTGATTCTTTGCGACCCCATGGACTATACAGTCCATGGAATTCTCCAGGCCAGAATACTGGAGTGGGTAGCCTTTTTAGCAACCCACTCCAGTATTCTGGCCTAGAGAATCCTGTGGACAGAGGAGCCTGGTGGGCTGCCGTCTATGGGGTCACATGGTGTCAGACACGACTGAAATGACTTAGCAGCAGCAGCAGCCTTTCCCTTCTCCAGGGGATCTTCCCAACCCAGGGATTGAACCCAGGTCTCCTGCATTGCAGGTGGATTCTTTACCAATTGAGCTATCAGGGAAGTCCATATTCTTCGTGATTATCTCAACATTTTTTCTTTGTTGGTACTTTGGTTATAAGCCAAGTCTATATTTGCTAAATACAGTCATTTTTTTGTTTGGTTTGGATTTTTTGCTTCTGTATTTATTTCTTGTGTGTGTTAGTCACTCTGTTGTGTCCGACTCTTCGCAATCCCATGGACCGGGAAGCCCACCAGGATCCTCTGTCCATGGTATTCTGTGGGCAAGAATACTGGAGTGGGTTGCCATTTCCTTCTCCAGGGGATTTATTTCTTAGGTCTTCAGTTTTCCTTTTCATTCAGCTCTTATTTGTCATATATATATGGTTCTCTGCTTCAATCAGGTTCGTATTTTCATTATTTTCTTCCTCAACACAAAACCTTTCTAGGGAAACTTCTTCTATATAATTTTGCTTGTCATCAATGGCCTGTATTAGTAGTGTCCTATTCAATATCCATCCTTCCCTATTTTCTTATTTACAGACCACTCATTTTATTAAAGGCAGTAATGTACTCAGCTAAAAGGCAACATTTCCAAGACTCATAGCTAGTGGTGGTTGATGCTGATGCATTTATCCTTAGTTTCCTACCACAACAAGGCCACACATTAAATTTTCCCATACTTTAGTTTGTACAAGTATAGCTTTTGTATTTTGAGTCATCTTTCTCCGTGTGTGAGGATCTTGGTATAATTTTTTTAAATCACCTTTTCATTAACATTTCTTACCTCCTGAGTGTGTTATTGAGTGCATTGGGCAGTTGCTGCTGCTACTGCTGCTAAGTCGCTTCAGTTGTGTCTGACTCTGTGCAACCCCATGGACGGCAGCCCACCAGGCTCCCCTGTCCCTGGGATTCTCCAGTCAAGAACACTGGAGTGGGTTGCCATTTCCTTCTCCAATGCATGAAAGTGGAAAGTGAAAGTGAAGTCGCTCAGTCGTGCCCGACTCTTAGCGACCCCATGGACCACAGCCTACCAGGCTCCTCCATCCATGGGATTTTCGGAGGCAAGAGTACTGGAGTGGGGTGCCATTGCCTTCTCCAGCATTAGGCAGTTAAGACTGGTTAATTTGTTTTACTGCAATGAACCAAATGGATTCAAACAAATGGCTTTCTTTTTCTCTGTCTTTCTCTTTCCCTCCTGCCCCAACATTTTGGGTTGCTCAGTTTGAATTGTATGGCATGAAACTCAGTCCTTTCCATTGATTGATTTTGAGGTATTTGGGCTGGTTTGCTTCTATTTGTTATTCTATCATTAGGTTTGGGGAAAAGGAGAGTTTTGGATGTTTTCATCCTGCCATCTTAACTTGGAAGTCTGTACAGGTACTTTAAATTTTAATCAAAGTAATACAAACAGTCACAAATCAAATCATGGAAAACTCTTGTGATGGAAACAACTGAGCTCAACTTCACTGCAGCGTAACACAAACCTTAATCTCTGGAGGCTTTTTTTTTTTCTTCGTAAATGGAGGAAAAATTTACATACTGTGAAATGCACCCATTTTAAGTGTAAAGTCTGATGAGCTGTGACAATTGCACATACCCTGTGACCCCCTCTATTAAATGTAAAACATTTTTATCACCCAAGAAAGATCCTTTATGCAACTTTGCAATTGATCCCCTCTCGCTCCTCCATCCCAGAGGCAATCTTGTATGGGTTTTGTTTCACCGCAGGTTAGTCTGCCTACTGTAGAACCTCATATATATTGAATCATACAGTAGGGATTCATTTACATCTGGCTTCTTTCACTCAGCATAACATTTTTGAAGTTTTCCCAGGTTGTAACATGTTTCAGTGGTTTGTTCCTTTTTATTACTGAAGAGTATTCTGTTGTCTGTTTATATTTCAGCTTGTTTATCCGTTCTGCTGAAGATGGACATTAAAGCTGTCTCCAGTTTGGAGCTACTGTGAAGGAAACTGCTGTGACATTATTGTGCACATCTTTCTATGAACACATGTTTTCATTTCTCTTGAGTAAAAGACTAAAGTGGAGTTGATGGGTCTTGGAGCAGGTGTACTTTCAACTTTACGAAAAACTACCAGAACAGTTTCTAAACTGGTTTTACCATCCTACACTGCTTCTAGCAATTTGTGAAAGTTTTGACTGCTCCATATGCTCAACAACATTTGGTCCTGTTGACCTTTTCACCTTTGCCATTTTAATGAATTTATGGTATGTACCTCTGTGATTTTATTATACTTTGCATTTCCCAGGTAACTAAGAATTGATGTTAAGCACTTTTCTGTGCATTTATTAACCATTTTTATTTGTTCCTCCATGAAACCCCCATTCAAGTTTTTTTGCAGATTTTTTATTGGTTCTTTTTATTATTGAGTATAAAAATTGTTTATATATTCTGAATACAAATACTTTATCAGATATAGTTAAAAATATGTTCTGCCAGACTAAAACTCAGATACGTTTTATTAATGGTGTCAATGAGCATTCAATGAGAATACTTAGATTTTCATGAAATACATCTATCTTTTCTTTTTACCTCCTGGAGAGTAATTACTAGCCAAGAAATATTACCTAACTTAAGCTAAATCGGTTTGTCAAATTCTATGGAAAGGTCTACTTGGATTTTGATTGAGATTGTAATGAATTTGTGGATCAAGTTTAGGAGAATGGGATTTCATCAATACTGAGTTTGACATGGAACAGCTTTTTATTTCAGTCTTTATTAACTTATCATAGCAATATAATTTTCTAGTTTTATGTGTCAGTTTGGCTAGGTACTCAGTTATTCAAACATTAATCCAGATATGGCTGTGAAGGTATTCTTTAGACTTAATTAACATCTACCATCAGTTTACTTTAAGCGGAGATTATCCTTGATAATCTGGATCTGCCTGATCCAATCAATTGAAAGGCTGAGGAGCAGAATTGAAGTTTCCGTGAGGAGGAAGAAATTCCACCTATGGGGTTGCATCTTAAGCTTCTGCCCAAGAATTTCCAGCTTATCCTTCCTAACAGTTTGCCCTGAGAGCTTCAGACTTCACTCACCAGCCCCTACAATCACATAAGTCAATTCCTTACAATAAATGTCTATCCTACTGATGCTATTTCTCTGGTGAAACCCTGACTCTGAGTCACTTAACATATAGCAATAAAGATGATTTTTGGATACTGACTCAAATATTTACCATTTCTTTATTCCTTAGGTGGTGGTGTTCTTCTCACCCTAACAGAACACAAACCTTTGGTAAAGGGCATGCTTCCTGGAATCTTTCAGGGGACATAGTGTGGGGTAGGCAGGACACATTAGCTCTCCTACATCTTGAAGTCTGAATTCTTTCCTCTCTATTATACCAAGGAATTTCTGGCATCTCAATTCTATTTACCAAGGACCACTGTTGAGAGTCTATAAATTTGTTTACAAGCACAACAAACAATTAGGACCATATCCATCCCCTCAAAATTGAAGACTGAATTCAGTGTCTGTAAAACATCTTTTTCAAGACCTTTATCTTTACCAAAACATATCGAGGTGATGAATTTAATTGGCATTGTGTATCAGCAATCTTAACCGACATTCCATACCAGCAATTTTCACGGTCAGATCTCAAATCTGGTCATTGGCTCTTTGGCTTTAAGTAATAAGAGATTATTTTAGTCAAATTACAGACACTTCTTAGGTTTCACTTTTGGTTTTGATTGAGAACTGAGGGATTTGATGACATATTCCTTCCTTTAATACGTTTGAGGCCTTCAGAAGTAGCCATGCCGTTTAGTAATCTTTGAATTCCTTATGCTCTTTATACTATCCGTTTTCAGTGGTAATGAGTTTCACCAAAGCCTTGACTTCAATTGGTAATAGATAAAAAATGAGCAATATGGTGAATAGCTATTTCTCTTCAACTTTACTGGGCAAAAGTTCCCTACTGATTCTAAATGATCTGTTACCTGGAAACTGATATAAAATTATGAAATAAGCTAAACTTCTTAGTTGCAACCTGAAGAAACTTACTATCCTAAAGAGGAAATAAGTCTATTGGAACTTGAACAGCTCACAAATTGGATAAGAGTTATTCAATGAGGCTCAAGATATAAGCAGACTCAAGAAGGAAGTATAACCACTAATATTTTAGCAGGAATAGGCCTTTGGTCACCACTAGGTATTATTGCAGCTATGCTTAAGGATTTATATCTGCCCCTTCATCTTAGTATCTTTCACTTTGGCTTCAGAGTCCTGGAATGAGTGTTCAGTGGCTGAGTTAAGCACTGGCCCACATGGCTTCCGGGGGAACTTATACCTGTTTGTCTTTCATAGTTGAAGGTATGTAACTACACCCCACCAATATTGCACACAATAGGGGTACTCCCCAAGTGTCACAGATTGAATAATATTCGGCCAAAAGAAAACAACCACACACAAATTTAAAGAACAACGAGTTGCCCTGAAGTCCTAAAAATATACTTATTCTGATATGTAATTTGTTGGGGTTTTTTTACCCTGGGCAAGATAGCGCATCTGTTTGTTGCCCCTACATCTCTCCCTCTCTTTTTACTGCTCTGTTGCTTTCTATCAGTCAGGGTGCTGATAAGGATTAATGCCAGTTGAATTCTCCTGCCTTTGCAAGTGAATTGAATTTTTGTTGTTCCTTTCTTTCTAGAAAATGTGGTAATCTTTATTTTTATTTGAGGTTCAGAAATTTTATAGGAGGGATCTCTTTTTCATTCAATATTGAGTATTTCATGGACCCCATTGACTTTAAGAATGATGATATTCTTCAGTTATTTACTTCCCTCATCTCTTCTGTTCCCCTTTTCTGAAATACCTAGTAGTCAAACATTGTACCTTCTAAAGAGTCTCTATTTAAATTTATTGGAGCTTCTCCTCTACGGGTAAGCCTCTCTTCCTGTCCTTTTCACTGTTGCGTTTATTCCTTTTTGCACCTTTTCTTTTTTTGGTCAACCCAGCAGAGGGATGAGAGTAAATTCTTTTTTTTTTTTTAATCTTCCTGTAAAGGTCTCTATGCATTAATAATCCCTTCCCTTGTTCAGTATTTATTGAAAACATTTTCCCTGTTTGATTATCTTTTACCTTATCATTGTTTTCTTTTTATTTACAACAGTTTTTAAATGTGTCTATTAAAATTTTTTCTGCCATGCATTTCTTCAAAACTTAGAAAGCACGTCCCTAAACAGAAATGTGAATAAAAGAAAAAAGAAATTTGATTATTGTTTTGCTTTTCTTGTATTTTCTAATACTTGGTGAGCTGAGTGCCCAGCTCTGATTATTAAATACAACACCTCTTCTTAATGATTTGTGTTTTTGCAAATACATGTTATGTGTGTTTGAGCCTACTTCCTTTTATGGATCTGTTTCATTCCTCTGTCTACTTTTATAACAATACTGAGTAAGTGAAAAGTCATTCAGTCATGTCTGACTCTTTGTGACCGCATGGACTACAGTGTCCATGGAATTCTCTAGGCCAGAATACTGGAGTGGATAGACATTCCTTTCTCCAGGGGATCTTCCCGACCCAGGAATCGAACCGGGGTCTCTTACATTTCCGGCAGCTCCTTTACCAACTGAGCTATCAGGGAAGCCTATAACAGTACTACACTGTTTTAATTCCTTTCGTTTTATCATAAATCTGGGGGTTTTCATGAACACCAGTTCCCTTGGAACCTTCTTTAGAAGAAGATTTTCTTTCCCAACCTCGTGAGAAAAAAAGGCAATGTGCAAGTAAATGTACTCCTTGTTCCTCAAGGAGGTTTTCAATTTTGTACTTCTTGTTCCTTATTGCTGCTATCAGAATATCTCCTTCCATCTTCAGAATCCTCAGCTCCTTTGATGCTGGTACCATTCGACTTTATCTTTCTCTGCTCTTCCTCAGTGTCCTCTTCCAATTTCTTATCATTCCTCGTCATTTATTGAAGTCTTGACTCCTACATTAATCTTTTCCTGTCCTGTTCTACTACTGTCATAATTCTCATGGAACAACATGCATGTCAATAATATATTCAGCACTCTAGTTTCCCAGGCACTGGACTTCCTTATTTCCAATCAACATTAGATCTGACCCCAGATACTCACTTCCATGGTCACACATTAAAGCTTATTACCAGTAACTCTATCATCTTTGAAATAATTGTTTCAGACTTCCTATTATTCTTTGATCTTCACTTGCTATGCCAGCTTACTCTTAATACCCCACTGCAGCAATTCAACATTATTGAAATTACTGATTCATTATCCACCCTTTATATTTTTCTCTGTACTCTTTTATTTCACTTCTTTTCTTAAGCAGTTTATATTTCACAGATCTTCCAGGCAAATACCAACTCCTTTGCCTCTCATCTAAAAAAAACTTATTTTTGATTAAACTCTATATCTTGCATCTGCTTCAAAAAATGGAATATTTCTATGAAACAGTGTAAATAGTGCAATGATGAAAATGTTCTCTATGTAAGTTTATTTTCCTACTTTCAACATAAATATTTAATGCTTTCTGCATTCTCTTAAACCATCTGCAGCTCTCCATATTTCTCCATCTATCAGTTGATGATTTCATTTATGCTTCATTGAGATGCTAAAACAAATAAGATAGGAACCCCTTCATTTTCTCACTACCAAATCTACTCAGCTATCTTGATCTAAACTTGTTTGCCTCCCTTCTCTCTGTACTGGAAAAAAGTGTCCATTTTCTACCCAGAGGTAATTCCTCCACTTAAAGCATTGGAACTCTTCTCCAGGCTCAAGGAATACTTCACTCTTCCAGCTCCTCCCTCTGTTCAGCGTCAGCATTTCAGCATTCTTGTTATCACTTCTTAAAAATATCTCCTTTGTCTCTGCACCTCATGCTAGATGTATTTTTCTGTTCTTCACTGCTGTCCCTGCTTCCTCATCTCTATTTGTTTATTTAGCAACTGATAACCAGTTTTTTTTGGCTTCCCAAGTGGCTCAGTGGTAAAGAATCTGCCTGCCAATTCAGGACATGCAGGAGATTCGGGTTCCGTTCGCAGATCAGGAAGATCCCCTGGAGAAGGAATGGCAACCCACTACAGTATTCTTGCCTGGAAAATTCCATGGACAGAAGACCCTGGCCGACTGCAGACACGACTGGGGTCCATGGGGTCATAACAAGTTGGACACGACTGAGCATGCATGTAAACACAACCAATTTATTGAAACAGTTGATTCAAGCACCTGCAGTGGTGACCACAATCTCGACTCTTGACTCAATACTGTCAGTAATCTGCTTAATCTCTGAAGAACTGCTCAAGTCAATAAGTCATTTGAGAATTATGATCTGGAAAAGAGTTCCAACTCTTAGAATGTTTCAATACAAGGAATTTTTCTTGTAGTGATCCTGAGTGTTGTAGGCTTAGGAGTTTGAGGTTCTTAATTTTGAGGCTGTTTTCATTTGCATGTCTAAATAAAGCCAGCACAGAGCTCCTCCAGGGATTTTACGTTGCTGTTGGTTAGGGTAATTTCAATTTATTTCCCCAAGTGTCGTTCCTCAGAGATCACAGTTCAGTGCAGGTTCCTAATCCACTTGTTCCTCCACAGAGGGAGTGGTGAGTGGGAAGGAGGGGTGGAACTGGAGATTTGATGAAACTGCAACTGCATTCAGTTCAGTTCAGTTCAGTTCAGTCGTGTCCGACTCTTTGCGACCCCATGAATCGCAGCACGCCAGGCCTCCCTGTCCATCATCAACTCCGGGAGTTCACTCAGACTCACGTCCATTGAGTCCGTGATGCCATCCAGCCATCTCACCCTCTGTCATCTCCTTCTCCTCCTGCCCCCAATCCCTCCCAGCATCAGAGTCTTTTCCAATGAGTCAACTCTTCACATGAGGTGGCCAAAGTACTGGCGTTTCAGCTTTAGCATCATTCCTTCCAAAGAAATCCCAGGGCTGATCTCCTTCAGAATGGACTGGTTGGATCTCCTTGCAGTCCAAGGGACTCTCTCTCAAGAGTCTTCTCCAACACCACAGTTCAAAAGCATCAATTCTTCAACGCTCAGCCTTCTTCACAGTCCAACTCTCACATCCATACATGACCACAGGAAAACCATAGCCTTGACTAGACGGACCTTAGTCGGCAAAGTAATGTCTCTGCTTTTGAATATACTATCTAGGTTGGTCATAACTTTTCTTCCAAGGAGTAAGCGTCTTTTAATTTCATGGCTGCAGTCACCATCTGCAGTGATCTTGGAGCCCCCAAAAATAAAGTCTGACACTGTTTCCCCATCTATTTCCCATGAAGTGATGGGACCAGATGCCATGATCTTCATTTTCTGAATGTTGAGCTTTAAGCCAACTTTTTCACTCTCCACTTTCACTTTCATCAAGAGGCTTTTTAGTTCCTCTTCACTTTCTGCCATAAGGGTGTTGTCATCTGCATGTCTGAGGTTATTGATATTTCTCCTGGCAATCTTGATACCAGCTTGTGTTTCTTCCAGTCCAGCGTTTCTCATGATGTACTCTGCATATAAGTTAAATAAGCAGGGTGAAAATATACAACCTTGATGTACTCCTTTTCCTATTTGGAACCAGTCTGTTGTTCCATGTCCAGTTCTAACTGTTGTTTCCTGGCCTGCATACAGATTTCTCAGGAGGCAGGTCAGGTGGTCTGATATTCCCATCTCTTTATAAATTTTCCAGTTTGTTGTGATCCACACAGTCAAAGGCTTTGGCATAGTCGATAAAGCAGAAATACATGTTTTTCTGGAACTCTCTTGCTTTTCCCATGATCCAGCGGATGTTGGCAATTTGATCTCTGATTCCTCTGCCTTTTCTAAAACCAGCTTGAACATCAGGAAGATCACGATTCATGTATTGCTGAAGCCTGACTTGGAGAATTTTGAGCGTTACTTTACTATCATGTGAGATGAGTGCAACTGTGCGGTAGTTAGAGCATTCTTCGTCATTGCCTTTCTTTGGAATTGGAATGAAAACTGACCTTTTCCAGTCCTGTGGCCACTGCTGAGTTTTCCAAATTTGCTGGCATCTTGAGTGCAGCACTTTCACAACATCATCTTTCAGGATTTGAAATAGCTCAACTGGAATTCCATCACCTCCACTAGCTTTGTTCTTAGCGATGTTTTCCAAGGCCCACTTGACTTCACATTCCAGGATGTCTGGCTCTAGATTAGTGATCACACCATCATGATTACCTGGGTCATGAAGATCTTTTTTGTACAGTTCTTCTGTGTATTCTTGCCACCTCTTCTTAATATCATCTGCTTCTGTTAGGTCCATACCATTTCTGTCCTTTATCGAGCCCATCTTTGCATGAAATATTCCTTGGTATCTCTAATTTTCTTGAAGTGATCTCTAGCCTTTCCCATTCTGTTGTTTTCCTCTATTTCTTTGCATTGATCACTGAAGAAGGCTTTCTTATCTCTTCTTGCTATTCTTTGGAACTCTGCATTCAGATGCGTATATCTTTCCTTTTCTCCTTTGTTTTTCGCCTCTCTTCTTTTCACACCTATTTGTAAGCCCTCCTCAGACAGCCATTTTGCTTTTTTGCATTTCTTTTCCATGGGGATGGTCTTGATCCCTGTCTCCTGTACAATGTTACGAACCTCATCCCATAGTTCATCACGCACTCTATCTATCAGATCTAGGCCCTTAAATCTATATCTCACTTCTGCTGTATAATCATAAGGGATTTGATTTAGGTCATACCTGAATGGTCTAGCGGTTTTCCCTACTTTCTTCAATTTAACTGTGAATTTGGCAATAAGGAGTTCATGATCTGAGCCACAGTCAGCTCCTGGTCTTGTTTTTGTTGACTGTATAGAGCTTCTCCATCTTTGGCTGCAAATAGTATAATGAATCTGATTTCAGTGTTAACCTTCTGGTGATGTCCATGTGTAGAGTCTTCTCTTGTGTTGTTGGAAGAGGGTGTTTGCTATGACCAGTGCATTTTCTTGGCAAAACTCTATTAGTCTTTGCCCTGCTTCATTCCGTATTCCAAGGCCAAATTTGCCTGTTACTCCAGGTGTTTCTTGATTTCCTACTTTTGCATTCCAGTCCCCTATAATGAAAAGGATATCTTTTTTGGGTGTTAGTTCTAAAAGGTCTTGTAGGTCTTCATAGAACTGTTCAACTTCAGCTTCTTCATCGTTACTGGTTGGGGCACAGACTTGGATAACTGTGATATTGAATGGTTTGCCTTGGAGACGAACAGAGATCATTCTGTCATTTTTGAGATTTCATCCAAGTACTGCATTTTGGACTCTTTTGTTGACCATGATGGCTACTCCATTTCTTCTGAGGGATTTCTGCCCACAGTAGTAGATATAATGGTCATCTGAGTTAAATTCACCCATTCCAGTGCATTTTAGTTCGCTGATTCCTAGAATGTCGACGTTCACTCTTGCCATCTCTTGTTTGATCACTTCCAATTTGCCTTGATTCATGGACCTGACATTCCAGGTTCCTATGCAATATTGCTCTTTACAGCATCAGACCTTGCTTCTATCACCAGTCACATCCACAGCTGGGTATTGTTTTTGCTTTGGCTCCTTCCCTTCATTCTTTCTGGAGTTATTTCTCCACTGATCTCCAGTAGCATATTGGGCACCTACTGACCTGGGGAGTTCCTCTTTCCGTATCCTATCATTTTGCCTTTTCATACTGTTCATGGGGTTCTCAAGGCAAGAATACTGAAGTGGTTTGCCATTCCCTTCTCCAGTGGACCATGCTCTGTCAGACCTCTCCACCATGACCCACCCGTCTTGGGTTTCCCCGTGGGCATGGCTTAGTTTCATTGAGTTAGACAAAGCTGTGGTCCTAGTGTGATTAGATTGGGCCGCAGCCACCCGTGCTTAGTGCCACAACTACATTGGGGCACCCTAATAATTCTTAAACAAAGGCTTCTTAATGGTTTATGTTGATCACACATATAGAAACAATTCCTTTTTTGAAATGTTGCCAAGTGAATACTGTTACTAAATCCATTGGATATGATTCCATGTTCATTTGACTCACTCATTTAATAATTTTACTTTATTCAATCCTGCCCTCTGAGCTCAAACTCATATCTATTGAGTTGGTGATGCCATTCAACCATCTATCCTCTGTCACCACTTCTCCTCCTGCTTTCAGTCTTTCCCAGCATCAGAGTCCTTTCCAATGAATCACTTCTTTGCATCAGGTGGCCAAAGTATTGGAGCTTCTGCTTCAGCATCAGTCCTTCCAATGAATATTTAGAACTGATTTCCTTTAGGATTGACTGGTTGGATCTCTTTGCAGTCCAAGGGACTCTCAAGAGTCTTCTCCAACACTATGGTTCAAAAGCATCAATTCTTTGGCACTCAGCCTTCTTCATAGTTCAACTCTCACATCCATACATGACTACTGGAAAAACCATAGCTTTGACTATACGGACCTTTGTTGGCAAAGTAATGTCTCTGCTTTTTAATACACTGTCTAGGTTTGTCATTGCTTTTCTTCCAAGGAGTTTTTCTTCTAGTAGCTTCACTAGAAGGGTTCTAATTAGCAAGTTAACCTTTCAAAAATAAGGTTGGTGTCAGGCAGTATTCTAGGGTATGGCCTCTGCCTAACAGGAAGTTAGATGTGAAAGTCTCAAGTAACTTCTAATTAGGAGGAAGGGTTTTTTTGGATTGTTTGTTTGTTTTGGTTTCTCTGAAGCTTTCAGTAAAATATGCATCCTTCTAAACTAAATTGTAGTGCTTTTCTTGATACACTGATAAGCAATTGGGAGTAGCTGATTGGTTTAAGCCAGTCTTAGGCCATCACTGGCTTGTGTGAGGTAAGTCTACCTTGAGGCACATAGGCCATTTGTGGAAGGAGTGAACACAAGAAAACAATAAAGAGGAAATGAATGCTGGGTGACTCCACAGGGTAAACATCCATTTGCCCTCCCTTTATCTAATTATAATTCTAGATGAACTTGAGAACTGTATTGACTTCTATAGAAGTTGTATGAATCCAGTTAATAATTTAAGAAGAATGATCATCTTTATAAAATTTATTCTTCTCATTCAAGAATGAGGGATATATCTTTACTCAAGTTGTTATTATTTATTGCTCATAAAAGTTTATACTATCCTTCCCATGTACTTCCTAGCAAGATTTTTGCCAGGTACAGTAGCCCTCCTTATCTGTGGTTTCAGTTTCAGTTACCTGCAGTCAATGTCAGTCCAAAATAGTAAGTGAAAAATTCCAGAAATAAACAACTTGTAAGTTTTAAATTGCATGCTGTTAAGAGTGGCATGATGAAACCTCGTGCCATCTTGCTCTGCTCCACCCCTGATGTGGGCCATCCTTTCCTCCAGCGTATCCCACTCATCGGTCACTTACTGTCCATTTGGTCATCAGACCTACTGTTGCAGCAGTGCTACACTTGTGTTCAAGTAATGCTTATTTCACCTAATAATAGCTCCAAAGTGCAACAGTAGTGATGCCAGCAATTCAACTATGCCAACGGGAAATTGTAAAGTGCTTCCTTGAAGTGAAAAGGTGAAAGTTCTCAACTTAATAAGAAAAGAAAAATCATTGGCTGAGGTTGCCATATGTCTGACAAGGAGTTTTCTATTCGTGCAATTCTGAAGAAGGAAAAAGAAACTGCCAGAAGCAGATAATCCTTCTTCTTCAACAGCAGAAGATAAGAGCCTGATGCTGTCACAGCGCATATGTAACTCACCTCACTTCATCCCATCATGTAGGCATTTTATCATCTCATATCAACAGGAGAAGGGTGAGTTACAGTACAATAAAATATTTTGGCAGAGACCGAATAAGCTTTACAGTGTATTGTTATACTTGTTTGATTTTATTGTTTTTAATCACTAACTGTGCCTAAACTTTTATCATTGGTAAGCACGTATAGGAAAAAGCAGTAGTATATATAGGATTTGATATTATCTGTGGTTTCAGGAATCCATAGGTGTCTTGGAATGTATCCCCTGTGAATAAGCGGGAACTGCAGTAGTTTTTATTTTGCTGTTATTGTAAAGCCAACTTCTAAAAATACTTTCTTTTTGATATGTATGAATATTATCAATTTACATTTATTAAATGAAGTAATCCTAAATTATATATAAGTAATTTTATATATCCTATTTATTAGAAATTCTGGCACTGTGGAATAAAATTTACATTTAATTTCTATGGGCTTCCCTGGTGGCTCAGACAGTAAAGCATCTGCCTGCAATTCCGGAGACCTGAGTTCAATCCCTGGGTCAGGAAGTTCCCCTGGAGAAGGAAATGGAAACCCACTCCAGTATTCATGCCTGGAAAATCCCATGGACCAAAGAGCCTGGTGGGCTACAGTCCATGGGGTTGCAAAGAGTCGGACACGACTGAGCAGCTTCTCCTCTCTCTCTTAATTTCTATTGATATTGCCAAAACAATCATACTGTGCTTTCATTTCTAATAAATAAATTTTTTTTCTTTCATATAGTTAAAATGGTACTAATTATGAGAATGTTATTTATCAGCTATCACAGTTTTGCCATGTATTTAATTATACTGATGCAAAATTAAATTTAATAAGATCACTTCTACTTTTTCACCATTACAAAAATATTAAAATTGGCTGATACTCTTTATTATATTAAAGATGTGTTCTTATGATGTTATTGAGTACTTTTAAATAAGCTGCAATCAGTGAATTTAAAAAGATAATATTTTAAATGTTATCTATTTGATAAATCTTATAGGAAGTGTCACTTTCTATTCTAATATGGAATAACCTTCCAACCAGAATTTAAGTCATTACATCACATCTAGTCATTGTTATTATTCTTTAAATATTTACCCACTGAATTCTTATTTTTAAAACTTTAAAAGAGAACATACGAAATATCTATTTGAGACTCTTCCTGGTGTAGAAACAAGGATAAAATTCTTGCTGCTGCTAAGTTACTTCAGTTGTGTTCAACTCTGTGCAACCCCATAGATGGCAGCCCACCAGGCTCCCCGGTCCCTGGGATTCTCCAGGCAAGAACACTGGAGTGGGTTGCCATTGCTTAAGGATACATTAATATTCTATAATATTGGCATATGTTACAGTTTTAATTTTTGTATTACTAAAATATTCATCTTGAAAATGCATATTTTCCAAGTCATTTAATTTACTGAAGAAATCAAACCTTTGATTTTAAAAAGAACTTTAAAATATTACACTTACTTTCATGTTATTTTTACTTTTGTTTGCCTTTTCCAAAATAGGTTTTGGCTATTTTATTGGCACAATTTGCAGGAAATGGATTTAATTTTTTCTGAAACTTTTTAAATATAGTCAATAAAAACTCTACTATCTATTTTAAAAGAAAGAATAATCAAGTTTTTGCTTTTTCCTCCCCCATCAACCAAAGGAATTTCTCAGTTAATTTAATTAAGAGTATTTCCTCAGGAAAACTTAAAATAGACGCAACTGATAGACTTGCTAATAGACTTATATGTTTAATTTTAAAATTTTTCAAATTTTTTTATGGATTTGTCTGAATTTCTTTTACACACTCCTATTTCTTTTACTTCTGTCCCCCTTCCCTTCATCTCTCTGGAATAATGAACGTTTCTTATGAAAGTGGAGTCTTACAGTTTCAAATTTCCCATCTTTAAACTATATTAGGCAATTCATGGAGTGGATTTTTCAAGCCAATTGAAATAGCACATTTAAGATTCTTGGATGAGGAAACCCTTTATAAATAAGATTTTCCTGTTCAAATATAGAATGGCTCCCTGCTCATATGAAGAGAAATTTAAGCTAGTGTGTTAAAGGATGTTCATTCTTAAGATACTTCTTTCTCCAAAGTCTGCTTTAAATCTCTTTCTCAATATATAAATCAAGTAAAATTACTTTTCTGTAATTTTTCTTACATTTGTATCAATACTTTCTTAGTGACTTTATCATTAAGTTGATATTTGAAAAGTTTTACCGAAGAATTTTTAAAGTTTAATTCTCTTGGTGTTTCAAAAGAATAACATAGACTTGGCTACCTTTAATGTTACAATAGATGTTTTTTTTCATTCAAAAACATTTTTACCTTCTTTAATGTAATGGTTTTTTAAGATGATCTTAGAATTGACATAAGAACAGACCATTATTGGTTCTCCTAGGGTCACCATCTTAGTGCTTCTCTATTTTTTCTCTCTCCAGCCTGAATTTTGCTTTGCAGAGTTTCCAGTTTTTTAACACTCCATTTTTATGACCTTGTTTCAAACTCACTTTCCCCCCAAACTTGATGATCGCACCCCACTCCAGTACTCTTGCCTCCCAAAATCCCATGGACGGAGGAGCCTCGTGGGCTGTAGTCCACGAGGTCGCTAAGAGTCGGACTCGACTGGCCGACTTCACTTACGCTTTACAGTTTCATGAATTGGAGAAGGAAATGGCAACCCACTCCAGTGTTCTTGCCTGGAGAATCCCAGGGACGGGGGAGCCTGGGGGGAGGCCGTCTGGGGGGGTCGCACAGAGTCGGACACGACTGAAGTGACTTAGCAGATGCTACTTAGCCTTCTTAGCAACTCTCATGTCACAGTAAATGCCTCTTTATATTGACATATTTTTATATAGCACTAGACTGAAGAAGTCATCTTCCTCACTCCCACCTCAGATACACTATCCTCCCTATTTACAGCTTCTAAAATAAAATCCTGATTTAGAATATATTCCAAGACATCAACTACCATATCTCATGCTTGGGAATACCCTTGGCCTGGATTTTCTTTTATACATATGTAACTTTATTTATTTTTGTCGGTTCTGAGTCTTCGTTGTGGTGCAGACTTCTTCTCTAGCTGTGGAGAGCAGGGATGACGCTCTAGTTGTGGTGCCTCAGCTTCTCTTGTGGGGCACCAGGGCTAGGGCGTGTAGGCTTCAGTAGCCGGAGCACGTGGCCTCAGCAGCTGAGATTCCCGGGTTCTAGAACATAGGCTCAATACCTGTGGCTTAGTTGCTCTGAGGCATGTGGGATCTTCCTGGACCAGGGATTGAACCCGTGTCTCCTGCATTAGCAGATGGATTCTTTACCACCAAGCCACGAGGACAGTCCTGGATTTTCTACTTCTGTGAAATGAGTGAGATTTGCCTCTTGTCCCACATGTGACTGCCCGATCATAGTTATTGTTATCATTACATTGATATGATCAATATGATCATATTGATCACTGAGGTGGATCTTTACAGTCATGTTATTGTCTCCAAACTTCTGCATGTGTTACCTTACACAGAATGTAGCTTTTATTTATTTATTTTTTTAGCAAACTGTATTTTTAAAATGTATCCATTCCACGCTATCTTTATTAATTCTTCTAGTGCATATTTTCTCACTATGCTAAAGACTCAGACATAAAATTCTTCCATAGAACTGTAATTAGTTTGTACTTGCTTATAGCATGCTTCTAATGTGTGTGTTTATATAATCATTTTTTCACTGATGAAAGAGAGCTCACCTGTCATTTTGGACCAAGTGCTTGGTATTAAAAAAAAACAAGCATTCTTTATTAAAATATCTGATACTATGTACTATATTCTGTTACTGTTTTCTAAGTTGTATGTCTTTTCAATGGCTTATGCAGACAAATACGTTACTCTAATAAGCTGGAACTGTATTTTTTAAAAAAGGAAAAAATTGAAGCAAACAAGCTCTTAGAAGTCAAATATATCAACACCATGAGTGATTTCCCAATAGAGTCACATAAAAAAGACCTTCAGTTTAGGACTGAATGTCTGATATCATGATTAATGAAGCAAGCATAATCTGTCTTAAATATATTTACACTTTTGTGAAATGTAATCTTGGATCACATAGAGTCCATAAATTAAATCACAAAAGAAGATTCCAAGATGAAATCACATTATTACACAGGAACACTCAATTTGTCAACTTTGAAATCCCATAATGATGTCCTTTTATTTTTTGATATCCATTTGCTTGTTTTGGTGTTTAGCCCAATGGAAGATATCTCAGGAGATCATATGTTACAAGTGAGTGCAAACATATGAAGCAACTTGATGGTTTGGAGTTTATATTCAAACAAGTTTGTATTATCCTAGTTTAATTATGTTACCCATAATGTAGACAAGTCATACGTTTATTATAGTGAAAAAAGGCTGATCTCAGAAGCACATAAACTGGAACTGGTGGGTCACACGAATGTATAGAATCAGCCCTGCTAATTCCATACAGATGTGCTAGTACATTCCTGTAAATTTTCAGACTGAAAAGGAAATGTTAGTTACACCCTTCCCCTTTACAGCCTTGGGTAAAATACTTCACATATTGTACATATGTTTTACTAACAGAAAAGATAAAAAGGCCAAAATTAAGAAGTAGTTACTTTGGGCTTAGTATTTTACAGTAAATATAAAAGAACAAGTGTGTTTAAAACCTATATACAATTCTTTTTCAGATATTAGTCCCTATATTTCAATGTATAAAAGTGTGGTTTGTATTTTTTTTAGTGATTCAGTTATACATATATATCTGTTCTTTTTCAGATTCTTTTCCAGTAATGGTTATTATAAGATATTGAATATAGTTGCCTGTGCTATACAGTAGGTCTTTGTCCTTTATTTATTTTATATATAGTAATGTGTATCTGTTAATCTCCAAACTCCTAATTTCCCCCCTCCCCCTTCCCCCTGTATTTTTTTTAGATGTGAGTCTATTTCTGTTGTCTAAATAAGTTCATTTGTATCTTTTTTTAAGATTCCATATATGTTACATCATGTGATACTTGTCTTTGACTTCCTTCACTGAATTTGATGATCTCTAGGTCCAACTATATCATGGCAAATGGAATTATTCCATCCTATTTATGGCTGAGTAATATTCCATGATATATGTGTGTATCAGTTCAGTTCAGTCGCTCAATCCTGTCTGACTCTTTGCGACCCCATGAATCGCAGCACGCCAGGCCTCCCTGTCCATCACCAACTCCCACAGTTCACTCAGACTCACGTCCATTGAGTCCGTGATGCCATCCAGCCATCTCATCCTCGGTCGTCCCCTTCTCCTCCTGCCCCCAATCCCTCCCCACATCAGAGTCTTTTCCAATGAGTCAACTCTTCACATGAGGTGGCCAAAGTACTGGAGTTTCAGCTTTAGCATCATTCCTTCCAAAGAAATCCCAGGGCTGATCTCCTTCAGAATGGACTGGTTGGATCTCCTTGCAGTCCAAGGGACTCTCAAGAGTCTTCTCCAACACCACAGTTCAAAAGCATTAATTCTTCAGCGCTCAGCCTTCTTCACAGTCCAACTCTCACATCCATACATGACCACAGGAAAAACCACAGCCTTGACTAGATGGACTTTAGTCGGCAAAATAATCACTAATTAACCAACCCATATCTAAAGACAGCTAAGAGCAGGCATTCTTTGTTAAAGTACTTTGCTATAGGGAAAACCATCTGCATCTAAAATAGTGCATGGCATGGCACAGTACAAGGACCCCCCCTTTTTTTTTTTACTGAAATAAACAAATGCATGAATGAATAAATAGATTGAGAGCTTGATTCAAGCTAGTGGATGCTTCTGACATTAGGAAGCCAGGGGGAACTAAATGGTGATTTGCCCTTTCCAGAAGCAAATCACCTCCTTTCTTTTGATTTTTCCTTCTTAAGTTTCCTGTTTTGTCATGTGGAGACAGGAGAGTTGGGCAGGCATGGAGGCCTGTGGTACTCAGCCACCATAACTCCAGCCAGAAACAGACAGACAGGAGACGGGTACCCCTGCTGGAACTGTGTAAGTCCAAGAAAACATGTCTCATTCCTGTGTGGCTTTCCTTCTGAGCTGCACTAAGAATCTAGCCACCTACCGCCCTACTGTGGACAAACAGCACCCTTGCCAACTCACTATGTACTTTAAAGGAAGGGGCCATTTCACTGTGTACCGGAGAGGACTGCAAAGGGGAAAGCTTTGTAAGGACTTTGTTGTGGAGTCTAATTTTACTGCCCATGTCATCATCACACTACGTTCTGAAAATTCTGTTACATAGGTATTATATCTGAGGAGCTTGATAGTTTATCTTTATTTACAACTATTTTCAATGATGTTACACATTCTCACCAACTCAGTGCTTGCTGATGAAACACAGTGTCTGTGAACATCCAACGGCAACAGCTTTTCCACTATTCCTGCGTTCCTTCGTGCCATTGCCTTTTCATCATCAATACAGATGTCTCTATATCTTTGCCAGTTTATTTGATGTGTTCTAAAAACTGATCTAAACACTGAAGAATTCATTCTCCTGTTGTACGTGTGTCAAATGGTTTATGAAGCAATAAATCAACTTAGGTGAACATGGACAATCTACAAATGTCCTTCCTCTTTTCTTCATGAACCATAAAGATTTCATATGTCTTTGTCTAAGGACTAATTTTTCAAGCATGTTCAGAGTGCATTGTTCCTGAGACCAACTTACCAGATGATGTTATTAATTGTGTTTTTGCGGTATCGCTTATACTTCCTGCTTTAATAATACCTGTTAGTGTTCATAAACTCATCTCTAGAAGCAGCTATACTCTTTTATGTGCAATGTTGTAACTTGTTTTCAGAGAACTTTTTAATGAATTCATAATGTTGAGGCAGTGGATAAGTCAAAATTTCATCTGTATATAATTTTCAATTTCATTAATCTGATCCATTTACATCAAAGGAAGCTGAGACCCTCACTGTTATGTTTTATTTTATTTCAGAATGATGTAACTTTGTAGAGACTATAAAACATTGTGTTTCCACAAATATAAGATGGTCAAATCTAAACATTTAAACATTTGTAATGCCATTAAAAATGTAGAATTTTTATTCTTTTCCAATAGATATGTATGATTAATGTGGTAAGGGTCCTAGGGTTTCTCTCCCCCAATAAAGGCTGTTTTTAAATTAGTTGTTACATTTTAGACACAAGAAAATGTGTTATTCTGTGTGTTTTAATTGCATAAAACATGTTGCACTATGTACCTGGGTGTCCTAATTTTTGAGTGAGGATCTAAATCTTTGCAGTGCTTTTCCTCCCTTCTCATTCCTCCCGTCAGTATTATCAACAATAGCTGAGGTTTAGTAGGTCTGGTATGGTATTCTTTGCTGTTTTTGCAGTGAGAATAACTGATAACCCATCTGGCTCTGGTTTTGCAGGTGCCTCACATGAGTCCTGGGAGAGTGTTTTTTTCTTATACTTCCCCTTAGTCTTTCCTTCTGTGAGAAGGCATGAGTTTAAAAAACCCACCCTCTCTGTGTCTATAAGCTAAGAACTTGCGCGGAGGCACAGATAGCATGGTTTGGGTGCTGGTCGAAGGCATGGAGCAAGATACAGAACATGTTCCCAACCGAGTCTAGCTCCTTGTTATGTGTCTTTCCAGATGGTAAGTTTCCAAACCAGAAAGTTCACAGGGAAATCCTCTAAGGATGCCTAGGATTCCTCTACATCCCTTTTTCCTATTGTGAGGGTCAAGGAGAAACAGGAGAAGACAGGACATTAAGGAGGGCTACTCAGGAGATGAGGAGGCCCATTTAATCTGTTTTACAAGGTGTTGGTTTCCTTTGGGAAATTCCATAGAACATGAAGAGTTTTGGTCACTTGTTCCTTTCTTCAAGGGCAACAAAGTATATTTCTTGAGAGATCATAGTCTCTGGAGGATAACAATCATGACTTCATAAACGTGCTAATTTTATTCAGCTCTCATCAGACCTTCAGTGAAGTATCTCCTTGGATCCACCTGTGAGGGCTCTCATCCCTAAAACATCATCCCATATTTTCATCTTTATCAGTTTTTCCTAAGCACCCAGCTTAAAAAACCAGTAACTCCATCAGGTCCTCCTGACTGAGGCACTCAAGGCCTCAGGTTTACCCCATCATTTACACAAGTCCATTGTACCCACAGAAAATAGAAGACAATCCTCATAATCTGACCAAGTTACAGTCAGATTACTTCACCTCCAAGTAATTGATTTGGCTTTTAAAAATACATAGAGGCAATACATTTCAGCTCTGACATACAAAGAGCATGGAAGGGGGTATTTCTGTTCTCAAAGAAGAAAAATACTGAACAAATAGAAAACCAATGACTTAGATACATCAGAAAACTGGGGGTGCAGGGAAGACTAATACTGTGAAATATGGAGAGTCAAGGTGAACACAGAAACTCACAGTCACAGTAACTTATTATTCGGAGCAGAAGCCACTAGAGCCATAAACTGGTAGGAAAACTCTGGGGATAATGCATCTTCCTAGATATATCACCCAACAACAATTTCCATTTTTCTCAAACTAGCAAGGAACATTTTGATGAATTGGTGGGGGCCAACTATGAACTAGCTTGAGAGAGAGAGAGAGAGAAACTCATGTGGACCTAGTCTTGGTGGGGATCCAATACTTTGGTGGTTATTACCCTGTTCTCAAGGTGAAGATCTAAGAAAAATCCTCTCATGTTTCTGGCAGAAAGAGGAGAAAAGCAGCCATTTGGAATTATGCCCACAATGCTCTCTGTAGCAAAGGCCTACTAACCACAGGAAAGGACTTAAGTAGAGCTTTTCTGACCGGGGGAAGGGCATTTAGCCAAATCAGTTCCTTCTAGTTCTTCTGTTTTAGCTTTTTTTTTGGGGGGGGGCGGGTAGGGGAGAGGGAGGCTACAAAACATTTTTGAAGGTCACAGTCCAAGGACTTAGGCCCATTCAAAGAATGAGATATTATTTTAAATTATTGAACCTTTCCATTTTCCACATCTTACCATCATGTTTCCAGGGCCACAGAGTATCAAAATAGGCAAAAGCTGATAGAACTGCAAGGAGATACAGATAAACCCACATTCTAGTTGGAGATTTCAACACCCTCTTCCTTTCCAGCAACTAGAAAATCAGGAAGGATGCAGTCAAACTGAAAAGTATCACTTATTGACTAGATCTGACTGACATTTATGGAACACAACACCCAATAACAAAATACTGGATGCTTTTTCCCTCAGACTTACATAGACAATTCATCAAGGTAGACCATATTCTTTAAAAGGATATAAATTATTCCAAGTTTTTTCTCAGATTGCAATAGAAATTTATTAGAATTCAGTAACAAAAAATTAGTTGGAAAATCCCAAATGTTTGGAGACTAGACAGCATGGAGATAGACAATTAATGGGTACCCAACAGCAAGTTCGCAAGTCACAATTCAAAGATCCATTGGGTTGGCCAAAAGGTTAAGTTTCTTACTTTTTTTTTTTTTTTTTTTAATTTTTTGCCTGCAATCTGAAAGGAAGGAATAATATGAAGTTTTACCTTCCTCTTTTGACCAGGCACCACAGAGAGAGAGAGATCTGGGAGACCTGTCTTGGAAAATTCTCACCTTACAACCTCCATTAATTTCCCCAGGAGCGCATCTGCAGGCTGTGGAGTGAACAGAGTGTCCCAGTGGGTCTCATCCAGAAACTGAAGAGGAGAAAAAAAAAATTATCCCTTCACACCTTATGGTGGGGGCTTCCCTCATAGCTTTGTCAGTAAAGAATCCGCCTGCAATGCAGGCGATCCCGGTTCGATTCCTGGGTCGGGAAGATCCCTTGGAGAAGGGAAAGGCTAACCACTCCAGTATTTTGGCCTGGAGAATTCCATGGACTGTATAGTCCTTGGGGTCACAAAGAATCAGACACGACTGAGTGACTTTCACTTCATTCACACTTTATAGTGAGTGCTTGACTGAGACTGCTTTTTCTCTAAGATGCTGCATAAATAGTAAAAAATTCTCTACTGTGACCACTATAATTCAAAGTTATTTTTGGTAAGATTAACCTGCTTATTCAGCTTAAAAACAACAGTTGGATCACAGCTCAGCTTAAGTCGGACCCAGCTCATCTCCTCACCCGGTCCGATTTCCAGGCAGGACCCAGTCCGTCCCCAGACCAGTCCGGTTCCTAAGTCAGACCCTGTAGACTCACGCTAGTTGCTCGAACTCCTCTGGAAAAAGAAATACTCAAAGTCTGAAAGCTCATAAATAACACAAGCTGTGAAGCTAGAATCCGCGAAGAACTTCCGCTCGACCTCCTGGGGCACCGAGAGGGCAAGAAGCTCAAGGGGCTCAACAGGTACCTCCGTTTTTGCGGTGCTCCTGAGGGCCGGGCCGCCTTCAGTTTCCTCTTCGGACGCCAAAACTCCTAAAAAAGAAATTGAGATACCTGAAAATTTTTAAGAGTTTATTTCAATAAAAATCAATTTGAATCTGGCAGCATCCAATCTAACAGATATAAAAGGCGCTCTGAAGAGATGTACACACTGAGACTTTTATAGGTAGAGGGGAGCAGGAAGGTGGCCCTTATTATATTGAGGCAAAAAAACCAAAAAAAGCAGGTTGGTTAATTGCGTGGTTATTTTCCTTAGGGGATGGCAGGGGTGTTTCAGGGAGATTACCTTCCTAATGCTGATGGATTGGTTTAAGATTTTGTTTCTGAGAGAGCTGCAACTAATTAAAGTCTTGGTTTGGTTGTGTGGGGTTTAGATTAAGTGACCTCATTTGGGGCTTGTCTTATGATTACGGCTAAAATTTGAGTCTTTATTATTCTAAGAGTTATACAAATGTCTAATACGTTTTTATCCTCACAACAGTCTCCAAGAGGTGGGTATTTTTATTATTTCTATTTTTGAAATAAGGAAACCTAGGCACAGAAAGGTTAAGTAATTATCCATGGTGTGTAACTGAAGGCAACAGAGGAGAGATTTGAACCCAAAGCTCTTGATTCCCCAACATGTACCTTTAACTTCCTTGGAAAAATCTCTGTGCACATGTGCAAGGTGTTCTTGATTACAAAGGGAGAAATGAAATTGTTGGATTACACGTGTGAGCATGGCCTTCCCAGGTGGTGCTATCTTAAGGAACCTACTTGCCAATGTAGGAGATGTAAGAGACACGCAGGTGGATCCCTGGGAGATGTGAGAGACATGCAGGAGGATCCCTGGGTGGGGAAGATCACCTGGAGGAGGTCATGGCAACACACCCCAGTATTCTTGCCTGGAGCCAGTCCATAGTGTCACACAGAGTCGGACATGACTGAAATAACTTATCACCCAGAACACATGTGAGCGTTTTACTACTTTTAGAGTTACAGTACCAGTTTATAGTCACACCATTGCTAAATGAGTTTTTAATGTCCCAGTCTCTCTCCTCATGCGGAGAGCAGATATTCTGTGTGATCTAAACTGATCATATGTATTTGCTGATAACCTGAAGCCTGGAAATTCTGTGCCTTCAGCTACACTTACAACATCAAATTTTGTTTTGTTTTGGTTCTGTTACATTTTTGGAACATGGTTGTCTTTAAAATTTTTTATCTTTTATTTTAATCTTGTTACAAGTTTGAATAGACAGCATCCTCAAAACATGAACTTTAGCACTACTTGTATCATCAATTCATTTTTCACTATAACCACCAAATATTTCTTTTAAAAAATATTTGATTGAAGTATAGTTGATTTACAGTGTTAATTTGCTGTATAGTAATGTGATTCAATTATACATATATATATATTTTTTCATATTCTTTCTTTTATGGTAACCGTAATTCTGTTCTCTAAGTCTGTGAGTTTGTTTCTGTTTCACAGGTGAGTTTATTTGTGTCATATTTTTGATTCTACATGTAAGTAATATCATGTGGTATTTGTCTTTCTCACTTCATTCAGTATGCTAATCTCTAGTTGTATCCTTGTTGCTATAAATGACATTCTTTCTTTCTTTTTATGACTGAATATTATTCCATTGTATATATGTTCCACATCTTTATCCATTCATCTGTCAATGGACATTTATTAGGTTGCTCCCATGTCTTGGTTACAGTAAATAGTGCTGCTGTATTATAGAACATAGGGTTACATGTATCTTTTTCAACTTAGTTTTCTCTGGATATATGCTGAGGAGTGGGATTTCTGGATCATTTAGCAACTCTATTTTTAGTTTTTTGAGGAACTTCCATATTGTTTTCCAGAGTGGCTGAACCAATTTTATATTCCCACCAACAGTGTAAGAGGTTTCCCTTTTCTCCACATCCTCTCCAGCATTTGTTATTTTCAGACTTTTTCATGATGGCCATTCTGACTGGTGTGACGTTATACCTTATGGTAATTTTGATTTGCATTTCCCTGTGGTTCTGGAGAAGACTCTTGAGAGTCCCTTGGACTACAAGGAGATCCAGCCAGTCCATTCTGAAGGAGATCAGCCCTGGGATTTCTTTGGAAGGAATGATGCTAAAGCTGAAACTCCAGTACTTTGGCCACCTCATGCGAAGAGTTGACTCATTGGAAAATACTCTGATGCTGGGAGGGATTGGGAGCAGGAGGAGAAGGGGACGACAGAGGATGAGATGGCTGGATGGCATTACTGACTCGATGGACATGAGTCTGAGTGAACTCTGGGAGTTGGTGATGGACAGAGAGGCCTGGCGTGCTGCGATTCATGGGGTCGCAAAGAGTTGGACACGACTGAGCAACTGAACTGAATTATTAGTAATATTAAGGCTTTTCATGTGTCTTTTGGATGTCTGTATGTCTTCTTTGGAGAAAAGTCTATTTAGTTCTTCTGCCCAGTTTTTGATCAGGTATAACCACCAAGTCTTTCTTAAAACTCTTATTCCTTCATTGTAGTTACCAAGGCTCAACATGTCTTTGTTGGTCATCTTTCTGATAAATAAGACACTGTGCTAAATTCAAGGGAAACAAAAACAAATTAGGCAGAATTCTTTGCTCTGAAGAACTTACTAAGGAATTAGCTGCATAATCAACTAATGATAATGAAATTGGATAAATACTGGAATGGAAGTATAATCATATCCTATGAGAATATTCATAATAAAGTATTTCTTTTTGCTTTAGGTGGGGCTTAAGGATGGTGATGTGTATCTTGGGAACTCAAAAATAAGTAGATTTTTTTTTAAAACTTTGAGAAGAAAATGAAGTTATTTACTGAAAAGGAGGAACATAAACAATTTCTTGAAGGCCTGAAAATTCATAGCATATTCATGAATCAGCAGGTAGTTTCGGTCAAATGGTGGATGATGGGATTTGGGAAAAGAACTTGTAGTTTATATGACTGAGAAGATAAATCGGTCAAAGCTTTGCAAGTGATTGCCTGGGTGGCAACTGAGAGGAGAAAAAGGACTGTAGTTCACTTTATCTTCCCAGTTCGTTTTTATTGGTTCTCTATGCATTTTAACTTTGCATATCACTTTTTTTCCTTAAAGAATTTTTTACCTTAATAGCTCTTGAAAACTTATACCACTTTCAGACAATGACTTCTTGTTTTCCAGTATAATGGGGTTTCCCCCTAAAATCCACTAAAGAAAAGTTGGATGAAAAGTTATATTTCAACATTACTGTTTCAAACAAGGTCACACTCACACATTTATTTTATACAACAGTTTTTAATCAAAGAATATTACTTGGAGCAAATTTGAAATACATGCTACATTTGGATGATCTGTAGTGTTGTGTTTTGCCTATGGATGCCAAGCAAGAGAGATTAGTATATATCCTCTTTGCTACTCTTCATTCTTGTGCATGTGTATGATTTCCTCATGTTTGAAAGTGCATACTTTTCTACTCAAAGATTCCAGTCTTTTCTATTTATGTCAAAGCCTTCCATTTCAGGTAGTTATTTTAGGGTTAAAGTTTTAAGAGGAACAGAATTCTCAAGTTCATACAATACTTACATTAAATGCTTGCTTGCCCAATATTCAAACAAGTGACTTTCCTCTGCCTTTTAAAGAATGATGTTTTACCACTCTTCTTCCAGCCATAATAAATCATCCTTCTTGGGGAATATTATAAAACTTCATTACATTAATTTATATGTACAAATAGCGTTTATTCACTGTTACATTGATTATTTTTATAAGCATCTTTAAAAGATTTATTTGTTTCTTTTCTCTTTTTTTGGCTGCTCCAGGTCTTTGCTGCTGTGCGCCAGCTTTCTCTATGTGCAATAAGTGGGAGCTACCCTTCGTTGTGGTGTGCAGGCTTCTCATTGTGGCATTTTCTCTTGTTGTGGAGCACAGGCTTTAGGCACATGGGCTTCCGTAGTTGTGGTTCATGGGCTCTAGAGCACTGGCTCAATAGTTGTGATGGGATAAATTGCTTCACAGCATATGGAATCTTCCCTGGTCAGGGATCAAACCTGTGTCCCCTGAACTGGCAGGTGTATTCTTAATTAATGGACCACCAGGGAAACCCTGTAAACATGTTTTTATTATTCAGTTGACATAATCTGTCTGAGAAAAGGTTGGATATATTAGACTGGTATGGACACATCCCATATTTTTATAGTTACCAACTTTTCACTTGGTGCCATTATTTTGGAGAATAAGTTAAGGCCATTACAGGAGGACTAGGTGTATTTGGATTTCACATAAGATCTCATTTGTGAGAGCACAACTAATTAAAAAAAATTGTAATCTACTTCTGTAGATTGACAAGATTATGCCTGTTATGTTTGATTTCAAGAAAATAAGTTCTAATCACTTAAGCCAAAACAGATAATTTACTGGGAAAAAAGAAACAAACAACTGTGTATCAGTTATTTCATCACAGAGTGTTCTAAACAACCAGTCTGAGAGGGTAACAGTGAGGGCTCCTAAGGTTCCTGGTAGTTAGCAGTCCAGGACTATCTTTTTATCTGTGCTGTGGTTCATGTTGGCTTAATTCTTGTCTACCTTCTGCATCAGTTTTAGATTCCAAGGAGAGATATCTAATTGGCATGAACTGGTTTACTCCTACACTTCAGTGATGACTTTAAACAGGGTAGTTTCCCAAAGTAGGTTTTTTTATTGACTATAAAAATGAGAAAGGTGCTTGCTAGAGGAAAAACAACAGATGCCCACCAAATTTTATCAGTACCTTCCCCTGTGGCCCAGATGGTAAAGAATCTGTCTGCAATGCAGCTGTCTTGGGTTCGATTCCTGGGTTGGGAAGATCCCCTGGAGAAGGAAATGGCAAACTGCTCCAGTATTCTTGCCTGGAGAATTTCACGGACAGAGAAGCCTGGTGGGCTACAATCCTTTGGATCATAAAGAGTCAGACCAACTGAGTGACTAATACACACATACATACATACCAGTTCATACACACACACAGAGGAATATATTTTCCTCCATGTTGTTGTTGTTCAGTTGCTAAATTGTGTTGGACTCTTTGTGACCCCATGTACTGCAGCATATCAGGCTCCCCTGTCCTTCACTATCTCCTCAGATTCATGTCCACTGAGTCAATAATGCTATCTAACTGTCTCATCCTATGTTACCCTCTTCTCCTTTTGCCTTCAATCTTTCCTAACATCAGGGTCTTTTCCAATGAGTTGGCTCTTCGCATCAGGTGGCCGAAGTATTGAAGTTTCAGCTTCAGCATCAGTCCTTTCAATGGGTATTCAGGGTTGGTTTCCTTTAGGATGGACTGGTTTGATCTTGCTGTCCAAGGGACTGTCAAGAATCTTCTCCAGTACCACAGTTTGAAAACATCAATTCTTTGGCACTCAGTCTTCTTTCTGGTCCAACTCACATCCATACATGACTACTGGAAAAGCCATAGCTTGGTGATATGGACTTTTGTTGGCAAAGTGATGTCTCTGTTTTTTAATAACGCTATCTAGGTTTGTCATAGCTTTTCTTCCAAGGAGCAAGCATCTTTTAATTTCATGGCTGCAGTCACCATCTGTAGCACTTTTGGAGCCCAAGAAAATAAAATCTGTCACTGCTTCTACTTTTCCCCTTCTATTTGCCATGTAAACTTTGACCCAGAAAGATGTTATGGGGAGGGAGGTGGGAGGGGGGTTCATGTTTGGGAATGCATGTAAGAATTAAAGATTTTAAAATTTAAAAAATAAAAAACTAAAAAAATAAAAAATAAAAATCCCTTTAGCTGACATAATGAATCTATATCAAATAGAAAGTACTCTCAGAACTGTAGAGCAGACTAACCAAATGATAACCATTTAGTGTATTCAGCTTTGTCTGGAATCTCTGGATTATACACCATCCTTGTTTCTGCAGCTAGTCGTAAAGCTTTACCGCAGCCTTTTATGTTTTTCCTTCACAATGCTTTGTGTGTGTTGTTGTTGTCATTGTATTGTTTTTCTAAACACCTTTTAGACAGTGATGACCTTCTAGTGAACAGTCACATAGTGCATAAATATTTTTAGCCCTGGTCTATTCTGAGAGTTCCACTGGGGAAAACTATTGGTCAATGTCCATACATCAGTATATAGACTCTTCTTATGTTATCTTTCTTTAAAAAATAGCAGATAAGAAGAGGTGTGATTCCAAAGACTGCCCATTGGAAAGATTGTCTTTCTCCACTGTCTTTCAGGGCCACAAATAAGTAGGACTATAAATCAATAGACGATTATACTAGCTGTTGGTGACAACTGTTGGAGAACCATCTGAAAACCAGTTTTCATCCTCATTCATTCAATCAACAGGAACTGCTAATAAATCTATTGATATAGGTTTAGGAAGAAGTACATCTTTGAAATGTTTGACATAATACAAATCTTTGAAATTCTCCCATGTGGCAGACTATTGGCTATTCACCAAAATCATTGTGCTTTTATTCTTCCCAGAATTATTTCTAGGTTATGTCTAGGAGCTTCCTTTGTAGTTAGTTAGGTTTGATTATGTGACTATGTTCTGGCCAATGAAATGTAAGCTACCATTTTCAGGGGAAGGCATTTAAGAAGTCTTGTGCTTCTTTTGCGGTCTTACAGACCCCATGTGATCAAGCAGATGCAGAGGATAACAATGTTCTTCTTAGAACACTGGTTGGAACATTTGGTTATGGCAGAGATTTAAGAGGCAAAGATGCTGAATCTCTGTGAATGAATGCCACCGTCCAAGAACACTCATACTGGAGTTTCACATGACAAAGAAATTTACTGCTATTGGGTTAAATGCCTGAAATTAGTATGTATTATGAAAGTTAGTGTATTAGGCTCTGGATTGAGGAACACTAATATCTTGCATTTGGCCCTTCCTACCATAAATTTTTACACTAGGTCAATAGCTAGTATAGGGATTCAACCAGTGGCTAAAGATAGCCATTCAAATATATATCATTAAGCTAAGAAAATAATCATTGAATGGGTTTGTTGTTCCACTGGCCTTGGGCAAGTACTCCATTTTGGAACTTATCCTATTAACCTTACTCTGACTGTCAGACCACAATGATTTAATGGGTTTCTGGAACTCAGGTTAGCTCATAACCCAATACCACCTAAAATGTTTTGGTAGTAAACACCTAAAATATTACCTTTCTTTAATTTTCACAGTGCAAAGCATCTTAAGTTTCTTTGGGGAAGACTGTGAGTAAAGTCTAGGGAACCTATGTATGGTGTTATAGTAAATCCTTCTTTAGAGTGTGATTTTTGTCTTTACTCAAGGACCTCTAAGTTTGAAAAACTGGCCCAGAGGCCGTGACTATAGTGGATAGCTCAAGTTGGTCTCTAGAATATTTTTGGTTATACAAAGCTAGTCAAATCTTACTACCTATCATTGCTACTTCTGTGGTTCCACAATTAACACACTTCAGCTAGAGGTCTCTGTGGGTCTGGCATTCTTGGAACTAGCATGGTCATAGTGACTCTTTTTGATGTGAAAACCGGGATGACATTCCACTAGTACACACTGGAATCTTGTAGTGGCCTGTGTCCATTTTGATTCCTGCTACCCGTACTCTGCTATTTGTTCATTAACTATGTTGAATTTAGCCCTAGTGATAAAAATGTATACTGTACTTCAGCCACCATCTGGACTTGGCGACCCAGAGATATTTTCATCCCTATTTTTATTAAAGCCCAATTATGGTGGTTGGGGGTAGTTGAGATGATATGTTTATCTCAGAGGATATATATTTTAGAAAAGTTGTTACATTTCTCACATGATTTTACAGTGTAAAAAATCTTCATCAATTATAATAATTGAAATATTGTAGACCAGATTGTTCAATTATATGCTACTAATGAAAACTTTCTACTCTTCAGGTTCACAGAAAGAAATATAAGATTGGCCACCACGGAAAAGCCACAGTTTGCTAATATTATTTCCATGTGTTTATGCAGCTTTTATAAATTTAATAATCTACATCTTTTCATCACCAAACATTTTAGTATAAACTAATACTTCAGGAAGTTGTGAACCCATTACTCCACCACTGACCTCCATATACACATATAATGTACTATGAGATGCATAGCGAAAAGTTACAGGCACAATTGGAAGTCTACTAAAAATGTTTTAAGGTCATTCCAGTGCATCTATTTTTTTTCTCAGTAATTAAGGATTTTGTAATGTATTGAGAGTCAAAGAGTGGTAGAAGAATGATAAGCTTGAGGATAGTGATAAATGGCTGAAACTTTATACTTAGCTTTGGGAAATTAGAAACACAATGGATTGGTAAAATGACTACCAATCAATCAGTAATAACCCTCCCTTTTCACACAGCTTAAAAATGATGATCTTGACTGGAATCGAAGCCAAAGTACCATGAGGTCTTTGCTCCTTCTGCTTGACCGTATTGCCTGCCATGGGTACTTGATCCACCTCATTACATCAGTCTAGATCTATGTAGTTAATAAAATGATGTTTGCTTCAGGTATTAGGATGGATTTACGATGGTGGGCTTGGAATAAATATTCTTTTTCATTGATATTCCAGGGCTGAGTAATCAGGGAAATGGTGAGATGGAAGCTAATGCCCAGGGGCTGTAGTACTGAAAGTAAAATGTAGTGGAAGCTTTCCTTAGATCTCAGAGTGAGCAGCATGTACCATTGCAACATGAAGATTCATAGATCCTGTGTGTTTCTCTTTAATGCTACACAAGAGTGAAAGAAATGGCCTAACTTATCAGACATGAGTTTGAGTAAGCTCCAGGAGTTGGTGATGGACAGGGAAGCCTGGCGGGCTGCAGTCCATGGGGTCTCAAAGAGTTGGACACGATTGAGCAACTGAAATGAACTGAACTAAACTGATAAGATACTTGGAAGGTAAAAGGATTTGTTTTTCTGGTATTGAAATTTTTCTGTGGTTAAAGCACTAGTTTTATAGTGTTGTAGAATAAATGCTGTGAAGATTCTGTGTCTTATCATTGGCATGAATGTTTTGTCTCTCTGTGTGAGAATGTCAAACTTATACAGTATTACTTCACACAAGATTAACAACCCTCACTTCATTGTTGAGACAATACCTGAAATAGAGTATCAACTATATTTTTTTCCAGTTAGGCTGAACAGGACAATGAAATCTGAATGATTATCTTTGTCTTCTCTTTTAAAAAGGGTTTGTCAAGGGACCAAATATGGCAGTAGTCTTTGAAAAGTCTCTTTAGATTCAACTCCAGGAAGCTAAGATCTTTTATAAAAACTCTAGCACTCACTGAGTCCCCTAAGAGTGCTCAACTGAAGATGTGTAATAGGAAACTTCTGTATGAATTGTTAACTTCCCTCAGATGGGGCAAACCACGGTGTCTTTTAATGCACTAATGGTATCAAGATTCATAAGCATCAGATGCAACTGCATTCTCACATTTGATACCAATCTGGTATTTTAATAATGAATTATAATGCAGGGCATGAGGGAAATTATAGCATATTCTCACATTCAGCTTACTATGGTTTGACAATTTCATAAAGGCTTCTTTCAATCAAACCCCCTTCCCAGGTTTGAATAATAGGATCATAACAAAGAGAGAGATAAGGCAGAAATTCGAATTTAGGACTCCTTTTTGTTAACGAGTAATGGATTTCCCATATTCCATTGAACACTTTAACCATTGCTCATTGGCTCATGGGGAGTATTACTTTCCCTCTAGTCTCAAATGAAATATAAATAATAAAAATACTTTAGGAAACTTTTTTTCAGGATCTGCTCTTAACTCATATTAACACTTATGGAAAGTTATGCAACTACTGGACTCTGAAAACAAATGGAACCTTTAAACACCTTTTTCTTTTTTAATGCAAAGTTCCAACTATGAGATTTGACCATAATCACATTATTGTGGTTCAAATGTTCTCATTCATGATTTCCCAGTTTTCGTCAGTTCATGTGCTCAGTTGTTCAGTCATGTCCATCAGTATTTTATATTAAAATGGGAAAATTAATACCCTATGCTTAACATATCTTAGGAACATATCTTAGTTGCTAAAAATTTTACAAAATTAAAATGTCAGAAGGGTCATATGGATACCTAGTCTTACAGGCACTCAAAGTTTTCACTTATTTCTGTATAGTTCACAAAATACAAAACAGAGAAAATTACTTAAAATATATATATATATATATAGTAGTAGAATTCTGTTGCTGTAGTGTTTTATAACAATGCTAAAAGAGAACTTCAGGCCCTTCATATCTCATCTTTTTAATATATGATATGAATCCAAAATTACAAGTCCTATTGCATCTCTGACTTCTGTAATATCTGTTTTAAGAATGAATTAACCCAGCATCATTAATATCCTTTCTCTTCCATATCTTTTAAGGTAAAGCATATGGAAGAATTGACAATTCTAAACATAGTTTCCCAAATTAGATATATTGATGATATATTTGACTGTAAGAAATGTGATTAGGGTTGTCAGTGAAAGTGGCTGTATTGTAAAATGGAATTTCATCATATATTTGCAAATATTTCATGTTTGTCAATTGTACAGTAATTTTCCTACTCGGGCTTCAGAGAAAACATACAACAGCCACTAAAACTTTTATTTTTACTTGAATTTCAGATGAATTTTTAGAGAAGACAAGTTTGGAGGTCTTTGCATTTTCAGTATAATTGTACATTTCTCTTCTACAATAGTGTATGATTTCAGACCTCAAGTTTAAACAACAACAAAAAAAGAATAAATGGATGAAATGTATGGTCAGCCAGGGGCCGACATGAATTTCAGGTTTTCAGAAAACAAGGAATTTTCCTACAAAAAAATAGGCTGAATGTTTTTTCTTATAAAATTCACGAGTTGTAACCCCTGGGTGTGACAGTGTGTCTTAACTCTCACTAGGTCAAGCAAGTGCCATTCTTTTCAAAGTAATAGGTTCTTATTTCTTTAATATCAAAGGACAAAGTGCAGTTTCAAAATGTAATAATCCTGTCTTCTGTATTCAGCAATGTTTTATCTTCATCAGTCTGCTTGGCTACTTCTGGCTTACATAATAAATAAATAAAGGATTGCTTTAGTATAGACATAGAACTTGAAGGTCATGGGGACAGGGATGAGACTCTAGAAAACAAAACTGAAGAATATCTTATTGCCTACAAAGTGTGGAAATTACCTATGGAGTGGAAATTAATAACAGAAAAGCACCCAAGTTTATGAATCATTCATTTATTCAGAGACTTTTTATTGCTTACTGGGTAGTAGATAGACTGCTATTGAAGAGCACACAGTTGGCTGCCTTGGGGATACTGACAAATAGGCAATGACAACTTGGCGATAGCCTTTCCAGAGCTTCAGACACAGTGTTAAGGCTTGAGCAATCAGCGAGACTTCTGGCCGAGGCAATATCTGAACTGCAGTTAGAAGGAGGAGCAAATTTAGCTAGGGGAATAAGTGTATGGAGAAAAAGACATTCAGAGCTCTCCAGGCAAAGCTTAAGGACAAGAAAACATGATATATTTAGGGAAATGCAAGTAGAACTACTAGGCAAGAAGTGTTAAAAATTGCACTCAATTGGCAATAGAGGGTACTTAGCATACTGAAGATATGCTAAGGTGCTTGGACTTCTTCCTAAGGCAGTGAGTAGCCATTGGATAATTTTAAGCAGAGAAAGGATTTAAGAAAGTCATTTTGGTATGCTGTGTAGTCAACATGTATACTATTGTGGATGGAGCCGAGGAGGTTAAAGTTCTAGAGGCCTTGAGGGGCTACCGCTTGTAATTCATGTGTGATATCAGAAGGGTCTGCCCAAAGGAATGGTAGAGAAGTGGACAGCTTTGAGAGGACTGGTGAGGAGGGGAGAGGTAGGCCTCTAAGTCAATTCCATTTATTTGCTTTGGGGAATCTGGATGATTGTGTTGAGAGAGGGAGTGCACGGCAAGTCTGGGGCTCACCAGGAACGTCTGAAAGAGAGATTGCATTTGGGCATTGCGCCGCCTTGCTATACCTTCAAATAAATTCAGCTGTATCTGGCTGAAAAGGGATAGCTGGCCAGGACCAAATCTTTATTTCCGGTGCTAGATTTAGATTAACAGAGGAAACTTGAATTATTGGCCTCTATGAAAGCCCCTGACTGCAGAGGAGAAATTCTCCCTTCAGCAGCGTTGGGCTGTAGTCCATTTGGAACAAAAAACCTGGAAGAGGAAAAGACAAAAACTTCATTTGGATATTGTAAAAGGAAAGAAGATATTTCAAAATTGACTAAGTAAAGAGGAGTTAATACCAGTATTACACTCTGTAGCAAAACTCTGTTTTATGTATAGTCATTAAATTGTAAAGAAAAGTTATTTATGTGGAAAGTTTATACAGTTTTTGAGTTTCTGCCTTGACTTACAGAAGTTCACTTTGTAGACTTTTTTCTCCTCCATTGTCTTGCTGAATATAATTCTCAATTCTGTGCTGTTTCTAAAAATTAATCAGTAGTTTAATTAGTCATACCTAATTTGGGGGTTCCATTATGGCAGCATCTTTGCACTTAATTACTTCTTATCTGCTGAATTACTCTGTTTTTGGACATCTAGGACAGGGAAGATCTTTTGGGACCTGAATTTCTGAAATTGTATACAAAGTGTATGCATAGGTAATTGACACCTTTGTCAAGTAGAGAGCGTATTAGTTTTGGTGCTTGGACAGGCATAGGGTCAGGCTTTTCCAGGTCTCAGGTGTAAATCCTGTGATGTTTCCTCCTTTATTTTTCTCTCACTTATATTAGCTTGAGGCAGAGATTTTGGCTCAGCATTATCTGACTTTCTGACGTATTTGGTTCCTGGCTGTAGGCAGAAAGGGTCTCTTAACAAAGCCATATATTCTCCCCTTCCTGCTTTCAGATGGATTAGCCCTGATGAAGTGGCCGCCTCTCCTAAAGTACTGAAGCAGTTTTGTCTCACTTGGCTCTTCCAAGTAATGGGAAACAACTCTGTCTGGTTCAAGGAGAAGGAATTTATTAGAAGGATAAAGGTAGGAGATGAGAAGAGGCCAGAAAATGAGAGCCCAGGCAGGGTCTTGCCTCTGAAATGCTCTGGTTAGAGTGCTGCCTCTGCTATTGACAGAGTACTGACAGTAAAGCTATTATCACTACTCATCCCTGCTACTGACAGTGCATCATGAAGTTTCATCTCCGCGTCACTCACTGAAGGTACAGAAACTGGGGAGGAGAGCTCCATGTATGAGACTAGGCACATGTACCTGTTGTTGCTGCTGAGGCACGAGAAGGAGGGCACACTTGGCTTCCTGTGTATCAGGTGAGCCGTGTCTCTCTCCCAGACTCACACAATCAGGATTCCTCCCAGTTAGAAGGGGTTTATGTAGCCCACAAATGACAAATATCCATCCTAATTTATTCTTCTGTCTACCTCTATTTGTTCTGCACACATTTATATTAAAAATACCTTCACCCAAGATAATGTAACTGTTCCACATACAGCTTAAAATGTGTTTCTTCCTTCTCCAAAGGCAGAGAGCCTAAAGTGAGTCATTGTCCAAGTCCAGAATCTCTGGGTGATGTCTATTTTCTCTAGTTTCGGTGCAATCCCACTTCAGAATTTTGCCATTCATGGCATCAATACTTACCACCAGCAAACCTCCTCCAGGAAAGGAAACTTTATTAAAATGTGTAGATAAAGCCCTGACTCAACAAGGAAGGAAAAAATAGATAGCGGCATTAGTCTTTGTTTCTGCAACTGGCCACAAGGCAGTAGCTGGTATTTATAACTTTCTTCCTCCACCAAGTGTTTCTGTTTGCTTTGCTCTCTGCTAGCACCTCAGCTGGCCGGAATTCATTACCCAGTGGGGTCACTCAAACCTTCACTCCTGAGGGATCTAAGCTTTCGGTGGTTCTGCCTGAATAGATTGCCAGAGTCTTTGATTAACTTTTAGCACTGGACTTGGTAATATGAGAAAGTGTTCTGTTTATTCTCCTTCCTGTTTCCATTGTATAACAGCAATCCTATTTTTCCTTGAGAACTAGAATCAAACAAGGAAGGCTAAAATACTCTCTCTGTCTTTTTTCTGTCTTTCTTCATAATGACATGAGGAGTGTAAAATGGCCCAGTGGAAGTCTCACTTCCATTAAATGTTGAAAGCATTCCTCTATTTTCTATTATTTCCACACCAGTAGTAGAGTAGCAGCAGCAGTAGAGCCTGGAGATGATGGAATGGAAAGAAAAATTTTGCGAAGTGTCATTAGTAATGGCAACCTACTGCAGTATTCTTGCATGAAGAATTCTATGGATACAGGAGCCTGGTGGGCTACAGTCCATGGGGTCGCAAAGAGTCGTACACAACTGAGTGACTAACACTTTCACTTCCACACTAATTGTGAATAGCACCATCTTTCCAGTCCTTGGTTCCTGAATTAATACAACTTGGCTTTGAGAAAAACAGAATCCACTTACTTCTTGCTGGTTCAAAATAGGTACTGCATCTGAGGAACCACACCACTAATTTTCAAGGTATTTCTCCTACACGATGACTTAAATCAATCTTCACTAGCCTATTCTACTTATTTTGACTCTAGATGTTGCATACACGATAAAACCAATGTACCCACTGGTCTTGTTTAATGTAAAGTAAAAACCTTGGTCAGAAGCAATGTTGTGTAGGAGGCCAAGACCCAATTTACCTTGATGTGGACAAATGCCCATTAGTTTTCATTCTGTGGATAGAGGTGGATAGCACTAGAATCCTAGGTTCTTAGGAATCAGTGTTGGCTCTCAGTGTGCATGCATGCTAAGTCACTTCAGTTGTGTCCAACTCTTTGTGATGCTATGGACTGTAGCCCGGCAGGCTCCTTTGTCCATGGGATTCTCCAGGCAAGAATACTGGAGTGGGTTGTCATGCTCTCCTCCAGGGGATTTTCCTGACCCACGTCATTTGTCTCCTACATTGGCAGGTGGGTTCTTTACCACTAGCATCACCTGGGAAACATTTTGGCTCTCAGGCACTGTCTTATATTTCTCTAAATATTGAATTTTGTCTTTTGCTGTAACACAGTTAATGTGGTAAATATCCAAAATCACACAGTTGGTAAGAGATGGAGCCAGAATTTGAATTCAGGTAGATTGACTCACAAATACAGACTCTATGCAATTCATCTCTTCCCTGAAATTTGTTATTTGCAGTTTTATTATCTTTCAAGATCACTAAGCTCTTTTTATTGATAGAGGCTCGGGTCTGTGAAATAACTTTGTTCTAGGAACTGAGAGAGATGTCAAGGATTTAATATCTATTTGGGTAGTCTTTTTTTTTTTTAACCAGACCCCAAAGTTTTTCAATTATTTAAGTCAAGTAAGGCTTTAGTGGGTTGTCCTTCTGTTTCAACTCCAGAAACTCCAGAGTTGATTTATCATTGCCAGACTATCTTGGCTGGAACGTTCTGATTGCTATAGTAACTATGCTTTCTTTCCTTTAGCGGATTAAGTGGCACATAATGGACATCTTACTAAAACCAAGGAATCTGATTCATTGGACATTTCTCCCAGTAACATCCCCAAGAGAACTATTATGAAAATACCTTTCTAAAATGTTGGTGCTATTTTCACTAATGTATAGCTCCTTGGTGAAAAAAAGTGAGTTCTGGGCCCTCTCGGGGAATGTAGTGAGTGAATTAGACAGCTCACACATGGTAAATCCACTATGGTCTTCCTATTTTCTGAAGTATTTGCATTCCTTCCTTTTTGACGTACCAAGGAATGTCTGGTATTTCAACGGATAGGATATGGAAAAATAAACCCTCACTATACCTGTAACTGCAATAGATAGAAACACTTTTTAATTAAATTATAAATTTTATAAAAGCAAGTGAAGGTACACACTTTTAAACATGAAGGAAGAAAATAAGGCCTATAACAATAGACAGCAGCCCTTCTTGCATATCCGTTTCCCCCGTTTCTGCTTTCAGGGACAAGGTTATCAACTATTAGTTCTTTCTTCTGCTATATTTCTAAATAGTCTGCTTTTTTATTTGGAATTTTCCTGATTTTCAGGTATAGATACTATCCATCACTTCCAATGTAGTTATAGCATAATTTTTGGTTATATCAATATTGAAGGTCTACATTCCTTTGACTATATTAATGTTATTATCAACTAAGCTTATAGTGTAGAGATATTTTACTGTTTGGTAAAACTCTTTGTTTTCCTTGGAGTTGGTAATGAATTCTTTTAATATTTTTGTTTATTTTATATTCACTCATTGCCAGCAATCTTCAGATATGTGGAACTCCTCACAGTAAAATCATAAATCAAGTACAACAGATAAGCCATCACACTTTTTTTTCTTCCCATGAGTTACGTCCCTTTTTGAACTGTCTGTTCTGCAGTGTTTATTATCTAGACCAAGTGCACATTTGGTGTCCTGAGGCTTCTTGTTACAATTAAGGTAAGACTTCTTACATTGCCCTTATATTGAATTTCATTTGCTGGGTGCCATGTCTTCCTTTTTCTCTATTTACTCTTTTGTATTGGTAGAGCATATCCTACTGAGAAAAGATTTTTATAGGCAAATTTTCTGAGATTGTTAACCCCCCAAAACCTTTATTCTACCCTTACATTATCTTCTAGATTCTAGTCTGATGCCATTATTTTGTTTTGCATACTTTTTTTGTGTGTATAACCTCTTGAAGTCAATAGGATTTTTTAAAAATCAGCAGTGTCTGGGATTTCTTATGAAAATTTAAATGGTAAGGCAGAAAGTGAAGAGGAACTAAAAGCCTCTTGATGAAAGTGAAAGAGGAGAGCGAAAAAGTTGGCTTAAAGCTCAACATTCAGAAAACTAAGTTCATGGCATCTGGTCCCATCACTTCATGGCAAATAGATGGGGAAACAGTGGAAATAGTGGCTGACTTTATTTTTTTGGGCTCCCAAATCACTGCAGATGGTGACTGCAGCCATGAAATTAAAAGACGCTTGCTCCTTGGAAGGAAAGTTATGACTAGCCTAGATAGTATATTAAAAAACAGAGACATTACTTTGCCAACAAAGGTCTGTCTAGTCAAGGTTATGGTTTTTCCAGTGGTCATGTATGGATGTGAGAGTTGGACTGTGAAGAAAGCTGAGCACCAAAGAATTGATGCTTTTGAACTGTGGTGTTGGAGAAGACTCTTGAGAGTCCCTTGGACTACAAGGAGGTCCAACCAGTCCATCCTAAAGGAGATCAGTCCTGGGTATTCATTGGAAGGACTGATGCTAAAGCTGAAACACCAATACTTTGGCCACCTCATGTGAAGAGTTCATTGGAAAAGACCCTGACGCTGGGAAGGGTTGGGGGCAGGAGGAGAACGGATGACAGAGGACTAGATGGCTGGATGGCATCGCCGACTTGATGGACATGAGTTTGAGTGAACTCCAGGAGTTGGTGATGGACAGGGAGGCCTGGCGTGCTGCAATTCATGGGGTTGCAAAGAGTTGGACACAACTGAACAACTGAACTGAACTGAAGCTTCATTCTTTTTAAAAAGCTGTCTATTGCTTATGAAACAAACTGTCCTAAAACATAGTGACTTAATACCATAAGAACTTATTATTTCTCATAAATCTGTGGTGTGACTGGGAAATGTTTTCTGCTTAATATAGGATTGTTTGGGGCACTGGATAGGTTAGAAAGTCCAAAATAGTCTCATTCACATGAATAGCAACTGGTACTGGCCCCTTGCTGGAAGCCTAGCTGGGGCCCCAGTTCTTCTATACTTGGGCCTCCCTGCATGGCTTCTTAGACGTACCCAAATTGGATTCCAAGATGGAGCATTTCAAGAGAGTAAGTCCTAAAGTACAAGCACACAAGCTTTTGCTTACATTATGGGTGCTAGTGACCCATTTATCAGGGCTAGTCACGTGCAAGACCAGATTCAGACAGAGGAGAGACTCTTGGGATGTGTGCTTCATTGAGGGCATTTGAAGTTTACGACAACCTCCCTTAAGTGTTCCTTGCTCTCATTCTCTGTTTATGTAGCTATTTCTTTTTTCCTTGATGGCTCATTTGTGATTCCTTCTAAAATGCTAATTTTATAATCTTCTAAAGGTTTTTTTTTTTTTTTTTTTCTGTCTCTATGTAATGTTTGAGCTATCAGGGAAGCCCTGCATGCAGGTCAAGAAGCAACAGAACTGGACATGGAACAACAGACTGGTTCCTAATTGGGAAAGGAGTACATCAAGGCTGTATATTTTCACCCTGCTTATTTAACTTATATGCAGAGTACATCCTGTGAAATGCCGGGCTGGATGATGCACAAGCTGGAATCAAGATTGCCAGGAGAAATATCAATAACCTCAGATATGCAGATGACACCACCCTTATGGCAGAAAGTGAAGAAGAACTAAAGAGCCTCTTGATGAAAGTGAAAGAGGAGAGTGAGAAAGCTGGCTTAAAACTCAGCATTCAAAAAACTATGATCGTGGCATCCGGACCAATCACTTCATGGCAAATAAGTGGGAAAACAATGGAAATAGTGAGAGACTTTATATTTGGGGGCTGCAAAATCACTGCTGACGGTGACTGCAGCCATGAAATTAAAAGATGCTTGCTTCTTGGAAGAAAAATTATGACCAACCTAAACAGCATATTAAAAAGCAGAGACATTAATTTTCCAACAAAGGTCCATCTAATCAAAGCTATGGTTTTTCCAGTAGTCATGTATGGATGTGAGAGTTGGACTATAAAGAAAGCTGAGCACCAAAGAATTGATGCTTTTGAACTGTGGTATTGGAGAGACTCTTGAGACTCCCTTGGACTGCAAGGAAATCCAACCAGTCTATCCTAAAGGAAATCAGTCCTGGATATTCATTGGAAAGACTGATGCTGAAGCTGAAATTCCAGTACTTGGCCACCTGATGGGAAGAACTGACTCATTTGAAAAGACCCTGATGCTGGAAAAGATTGAGGCAGGAGGAGAAGGGGATGATAGAGGGTGAGATGGTTGGATGGCATCACCAACTTGATGTACATGAGTTTGAGCAAACTCCAGGAGTTGGTGATGGACAGGGAAGTCTGATGTGTTGCAGCCCATGGGTCATCAAGAATCGGACACGACTGAGTGACTGAATTGAACTGAGGCAATGTTTGAATGAAAATTTAAAAAAAAAACAACAAACATGTTTTAAAACAAATATAATTTAAAAGCAAAAAAAAAAAAAAAAAAACAACCAAAAAACCCAAAACCCATGATGTTAATATAAGAGATAAGGAAGAGGTCCTAATTTTTCCCTTTTTCCTTATACTGATATCTTAAATTATATCAGCATTCAATTATATATATATTTAAGAATATATAACATCTTGGTTTTTCACTTTGGTGTTTTTACTTTTTACCTTGAAAACATTAAGGATGTTTGGAAGGAGTTTACTTGACAGTAGTTGACTTGACTCCACTGTTTAAATTAACTTTTAAGCTTGACATTATAGAGTGGTGTGAATCAAAGTTCTTTCTTAAAGCCTTTTACTTTTTAAAAAGCCATACTTATTTTTGCTATATAATGATAAAGGACCTTGGTAATTGTGGATATCACTGTTTAAGCACATTATGTTTTAGAGTGGTGATGGTTAGTGGTAGAGATAGTGAATGCTGAGTACATCTTCTTTACCAATATGGTGTGAATGATTTATATTGAAATGTATCCCATGGACAGAGAAGCCTGACAGGCACAGGGTTGCACAGCATTGGACATGACTGAAGTGACTGAGTACGTATACCATATATAATTTCACATATAACTTTCTAGATAATCCTAACCTCCCCTTTCCCCCACCAAAGCTAACACTATGGATTCAAATATATGTCACCACACCCTTTAAAAAACTAAATCTGTGGTATTGAATTTAAATTAGCAGTAAATTATAGCTAAAAACCAAGGGTAGAAGCAATTGATTATGCTGACCAGCTCACTATTAAGGATGTCATCCTGAAAAATTAGTGAGAATTCTAATTATTGTCTCACTGCTAATCTATGTATGAAAGCCAGTAGATTCAACACTTTTCTTAGAAACTCAACGTAATTACTTAAGAAACTTATTTTTCTATTCTTCTAGAAAAACCACTAGACTATGGAAAATTCTAGCATTTTAGAAATTTTACTTCTCTTCTGGAAAAACTATTTGTACTTTCAAATATATTAGAAATACCCTAACTTCAGGGGTGGTCTGTTTTCCTCTTCTGTAAAAATACACACACTCAAAACTATCTAACCTTCAGCATCAGGAGGGACAATCTACTTTGGAAAATTGGTTATAAAACCCCAATTGTACTGGGATTGAGTAGCTGTGAGATAAATTTTAATCCTACTAGTCAAACCATGGCTTGTGCTTGATGTCCTTGGGAGTGATATAAAATGTACTAGGTCTGCCACAATAAAATGTTCATTGTTTCTGAATTCTACCAATTTTTTGAATTATGAAGAAAAGTTTTTCTCTAAGAAAGTGACTGAGGTGAGATAGGACAAATTGAAGTGGTTTTGAGTCCATTTTTTTTATATGAATGGGGACCCAATGGATGCAACTTTCATTTTCCCACTTCTATGTTAGTGGGTGGTCATTTCCTCCTCTTTACCCCCAGAAACTGAACAGTATTTTTATTTCTTCTAAGGTATTTTTTTTTAAGTTAAGATAGAACCTATGTGTGCAGTCACTATTGACTAAAAATCATATGCCATATATACTACAGAGATATATTTGCCTGATTTCAAATTGCAAAATCTTCTTGGCATTCTTAAATGAAGGAAGCATTTAACTTTTGAATTAGTTAACAACAAACCCAGGTGCACACTTTCAAATGAAAAAATCAACATTTGAAAAAATCATAAATATTCATTCATTATTAAAAAACCTGAAAAATATGACTGAAAGAAATAAAAAGCAATTTAAAACCTCAGGAACCCATGAAACACATTATTAACATTTTAGACTATATCTGTTATGACTGTTTAAATATATATAAGATGTAAGATAATTTACATGAGTTATGTATAACAATTTTTCTTTTGTCCTTTTGCTGTAGGCAGTTTCTTCTTTCATTGTCCAAGATAGTGGCCAAGTCTTTGTTCCTTTACCTTAGGAAGTTAATAATGACTTTTGTATGGCAGAGCCAGAAGTAAAAGTTGCCAGACAAAAAAACAATACCTGTTGAGAGTTTTTGTTAAGGGTGGATTCATGGAGCAGTGAAGTCAGATTGTCTAAGTGGAGAAGGACCTCCAGGAACTGGTGGAGCTGAGGAGGAGCTTCTCCTAGGATTGGATGTGGGGAAAGCTGTCTGAGGCCTTCTGCACCCTGCGGTTTCCCAGGACTCCAGGGACTGTTGGGGCTTCTAGGGGACTAGATGGGTGGCTTCCTCTGAGGCTAAGTACCAAGTACTGTGGTACTCCATCTTGGTACCGGTCCTGGGCTCAAGCTTGCCCTCTCACCTGCAAAGCCTTTAAGTTCAAGATTCCAGGCAGAATGGGATGATGAACATAACTGCTGTGACCTATCTGGACTATAGACCAAGGGGACTGGAGCACGGAGAGTTTTCCCCAGTGTCCTGGCCTACATATGCCTCTGGGCTTCTTGCATAAGCCAAAAAAGGAAGAAGTCCTTAAAAACTCAACTGAAATAAAATTTCCTACCATTCAAGTTGTTGGAAATTTGGAGGAAATGCTATTTTAGAGACACATACTAGTGTGCAAAATGCCAGGCTGGATGAATCACAGGCTGGAATCAAGATTGCTAGGAGAAATATTAGTAACCTCAGATATTCAGAAGAACTATACAAAAAAGATCTTAATGACCCAGATAAACACAATAGTGTGATCACTCACCTAGAACAAGACATCCTGGAATGCGAAATCAAGTGAACCTTAGGAAGCATCACTACAAACAAAGCTAATGGAGGTGATAGAATTCCAGCTGAGCTATTCCAAATCCTAAAAGATGACGCTGTGAAAGTGTTTCACTCAATATGCCAGCAAATTTGGGAAACTCAGCAATGGCCACAGGACTGGAAAAGGTCAGTTTTCATCCCAATCCCCAAGAAGGACAGTGTCAAAGAATATTCAAACTACTGTCCCATTGCTCTCATTTTACATGCTAGCAAGGTTGTGTTCAAAATCCTTCAAGCTAGGCTTCAACAGTACATGAACTGAGAACTTCCAGATGTACAAGCTGTATTTAGAAAAGGCAGAGGAACCAGAGATCAAATTGCCAACACCTGTTTGATCATAGAGAAAGCAAGGGAATTCCAGAAAAACACCTACTTTGCTTCATTGGCTACGCTAAAGCCTTTGACTGTGTGGATGACAACAAACTGTGGAAAATTCTTAAAGAGATGGGACTACCAGATCATTTTACCTGTCTCCTGAGAAACCAGTATACAGGTCAAGAAGCAGTTAGAACCATGTTCCAACAGACATGGAACAATGGACTGGTTCAAAATTGGTCAAGGAGTTTGTCAAGCCTATATATTGTCATACTGTTTATTTAACTTATATGCAGAGTACATCATGCAAAATGCTAGGCTAGATGAATCACAGGGTGAAATCAAGATTGCAGGGAGATATATCAACAACCTCAGATATGCAGATGACACCACCCTAATGGTAGAAAGTGAAGAGGAACTAAAGAGCCTCTTGATGAAGGTGAAAGAGGACAGTGAAAAAACTAGCTTAAAACTCAACATTCCAAAAACATAGATCACAGTATCTGGTTCCATCACTTCATGGCAAATAGATGAGGGACAAAGTGGAAACTGTCAGATTTCATTTTCTTGGGCTCCTTCAAAAGCATTGCAGATGGTGGTTCCAGCCATAAAATTAAAAGATACTTGCTTCTTAGAAGGAAAGCTATGAAAAACCTAGGCAGTATATTAAAAAGCAGAGATATTGCCAACAAAGGCAATGCCATATAATCAAAGCTACGGTTTTTCCAATAGTCCTGTACAGGTGTGAGAGTTGGACCATAAACAAGGCTAAATGCCGAAGAATTGATGCTTTCAAATTGTGGTACTGGAGAGGACTCTTGAGAGTCCCTTGGACAGCAAAGAGATCAAACCAGTCAATCCTAAAGGAACTCATCCCTGAATATTCATTGGAAGGACTCATGCTGAAGCAGAAGCTCCAGTACTTTGGCCACTTGATATGAAGAGTGGACTCATTGGAAAAGACCCTGATGCTGAAAAAGATTGAAGGCCGAAGGAGAAGGGGGTGGCAGAGGATGTGATGGTTAGATAGCATCACTGACTCAATGGACATGAATTTGAGCAAACTCCAGGAAATAATGAAGGATGAAGGAGCCTGGTGTGCTATGGTCCATGGGGTCGCAAAGAGTCCAGCACAACTTTGCAAATGAACAACAACAACTAATGTGACATTTTAAGGTAAAATTCTGATCTACTGTACATAAGAGTCCATCTGGGACTGCACTCAAGATGAGACACAACCCATGGAACTGCAAACATTTGATTAGGTACTCTAGTATGACTAAGATGACATTTCCTTCCACCTGAGGATCCAGAAAGTGATATAAGTTTATTTGAAGAAAATTTTCATACTATGCTAGTTCTTAAAACTGAGCCCAGTGGTTCAGAGTGGAAACTCTAAACTGCTTAATAGGTTCAAGATGTACCTCTGCCATTTAGGTTCAGTGTGACCTTGGGAAAGTGACTTAGCCTTTCTATTACTTGGTTGTTTTATCTATACAGTGAGATCAACAATAGTGCCCATGTCATAGGGTTGTTTTCAGGAATGAATGAGTTACAGTAGAGCAATGTTGGGCACATAGTTGTTGACATACCTGACACAGCTGCTAAGTTGTGTTGGACTCTTTGTCATCTCATGGACTGAACATTAACTGTTGGTATTAACTTTTATGGTTGCCTAGACTCGTTCCCATTACTTTTGTGTCCACATCCAGGATTGCTGAGCATGTTCTGTAGCATAGATTGTTCCAGCAACTCATTAGAATCCTAAAAGAAAGTTTCTTTGAATCAGTATTTTTCCCCTTGTTGGTAAACTGTTGGTTTGAGATGAAACCAACTATCAAAAGGCATTGTGGTTTCTGGGTTCATTAAGAGACAGTAATGAGAGTGAGTTAGAAAGGATCGTAAAGAATGCTTAAAAACCTCTTAGTGGTTCAGTTCAGTTCAGTTCAGTCGCTCAGTCATGTCCGACTCTTTGCGACCCCATGAATCGCAGCACACCAGGCCTCCCTGTGCATCACCATCTCCTGGAGTTCACTCAGACTCATGTCCATCGAGTCCGTGATGCCATCCAGCCATCTCATCCTCTGTCGTCCCCTTCTCCTACTGCCCCCAATCCCTCCCAGCATCAGAGTCTTTTCCAATGAGTCAACTCTTTGCATGAGGTGGCCAAAGTACTGGAGCTTCAGCTTTAGCATCATTTCTTCCAAAGAAATCCCAGGGTTGATCTCCTTCAGAATGGACTGGTTGGATCTCCTTGCAGTCCAAGGGACTCTCAAGAGTCTTCTCCAACACCACAATTCAAAAGCATCAATAAAGGAAAGAAGGTAAAGCAAATGCTGCCTTTTTAGTATTTGCTTATGACATGACTTTCTCTAGGATTTTTAGATTACAGAAGAGGTGTAGAAGGTAAGCTCTAAGAGCTCTATTTGCACTTTGAATTTCCACAAAAACAAAAACAGTTCTTGCAGAGTGGGAAGCACCCATTGACTGCTGTTGGTCTGAGTCCTAGGGTAAAAATACACAGAGGTACTGCGGAGAGCATGGGCTAAGATTCTGGGCCAGGAAATGAGGGAGAGTGTTCTGCTGTGAGGATAATAATAAATTATTGAAAACTGAGGGTCGGTTTCTTAAAGGAAAAAGGCATTAACCACCCTCTAGCATACCACACATACCCATTTGAAACTTGCCTTGGACATTTAACTAAGAGGTAGCGGCAAGAGTGGTCTCATGGGCTGAGAAATGGTGACTGATGGAAGAATTTAGGTAGAGTGGTGGCAGAATTCCTTCTGCTGTATCACTCTTAGGTGTCTTATTTGGTGTAGATTTTTGGTATATAAGCATTAACAAGATAAGGAAATTCTCTTTTATTTCTACTTCAAGGGTTTTGTTTTTAAATGAATGGTTTTCTATGTTATCAAGAGCTCTTTCTGTATTTGGCGCTTCCATGATCGCTCAGTGGTAAAGAATCCACCTGCCAAGGCAGGAGACATGGGTTTAATCCCTGGGTTGGAAAGATCCCCTGGTATAGGAAATGGCAACTCATTCCAGTATTCTTGCTTGAGCATTCCCATGGACAGAGGAGCCTGGCGAACTACAGTCCATGGAGTCCAAAAGAGTCACACACAGTTTAACAACTAAACAATAACAACAAGTCTGTATTTGCTGGGATAATCATATATTTCTCCTTTAATCTATTATACTGGTGAACTATAGTAATAGGTTTTATATTAAATCAGGCTTGTGTTTCAGTGATGAAGCTTACTTGGTTGTGGTATATTGCATTGTATACATGGTTGGAATCAATTAGCTAATGTTATATTAGGGTTTTTTAAAATCTATGTTCCTAAGTAAGATTGGCCTATAATTTTCTGTTTTTGTAGTACCCTTGTCAGATTATGATATTTGAGGCTATATTCATCTCATTAAATGATTTTAGGATCTTTCTACTTTTTTAATTCTCAGAAACTTTAAGAGATGATCTTTCTCTTGAATATAAATTAGAATGTGCCTGTTTGTCTGGTCCTGGTAGGATCTACATGATTCCTCCAGATTAGGGCTGTTTTTGCTTCAACTAAACTTGGGAGCCTTATACTTCTTAGATCACTCTGAGTTACATTTATGAATTGAGTAATTTTGGTCTGCCTGGGTAGTATAGGTTTAGGTTGAAGAAGGCTACTTTTTAGACCCAGATTTTCAATAATAACTACTCCTCTCTTTTCAGTGTCTATATAGAGGAGAGTTTATTTCTTCTCATGCTTGAGCAGTTTACAACTTGAGAGTCAAGTTTTATAAGCAGAGGAAATTTTCTTTCCTTAGAGTCTTCGTTTTGATTAGGCTTTGAAGCTTATCCTTATCTCTTACTCTTACCTACATAAGATTGTGAAAATCTAAGTTTGGGGCAGCATCAGGGAACTGTTTACTGACAGCTCATCTTTGCTTTTATGAGGATTATTTGAGTTTTAATCTAAGACTTTCAGTTGATTTCAAAGAAAGGGTAATCCAGAACTTGCTTTGTTAACAGAAACTCAACAGTGTTATATATTTATCTTAACATGTATAAGAAATCATTCAACTAGCATGTCAAATCTGTGGTTTTACTGATTTTTTTAATATAGTATAATACTAATTCCCTGGTGGCTCAGATGGTAAAGAATATGCCTGCAATGTGGGAGACTTGGGATCAATCCCTGGTTCGGGGAGATCCCCTGGAAAAAGGAATGACAACACACTCCAGTATTCTTGCCTGTAGAATTCCATGGACAGAGGAGCTTGGAGGGCTACAGTCCATGGGGTCATAAAGAGTTGGACATGACTGAGTGACTAACACTTTTCACTTTCAATATTCATTAAAATAAAGAGTGAATTTAAAATTGGTTGAAAAGTATGCCAATCAGGTGTAAATCATGAAGACAGTAAGCCACATGACTATTGTGTTGACAAATGTAAAGAGTAGGTTTGCATTGATTGTGAAAGCAGATGCAGAGATACTGGGGTATGTTATATAAAGCTGATATAGTCAGAGAGTGGAGAATGAAGCCAGAGAAGCCACAGTTGAGAACAGAAAGAAAAGCAACATTTCTTAGGTATATATGCAAGCTCTTAGACCTCAAAATCTTATCAGGGTGTCAGACAGTTTCAAGTGGTAACATGAATTACGTCAGAGCTTCTGGAAGCTAATCTGTCTCCTCTAGGTCTACCTTAAATATGGAAGGCTGGAGTTATTTATAGGTAGGCTGCTGGGCTGTGTGATGGACATCCCCTCGTCATGAGGTGCTAGGTACAGCTCATCAGTCTCTCAAGATTGTACATGAATAATATGACTGCAGAGCACATTTTGGTACAAAACGCTCAGGGCAGGAACACAACCCCCATTTACTACCTTCTCCCTAGCTTAGGCTGCTCAAATCTGGTTCAAGGATGTTTCTGAACTCAGTGCTATGGCACAAGAAAAAAGATGAGTTTCTTAGACTTATCTGACTACAGAGTCCTTACATGAACAGCAGAAGTTTTAGAAATGCAGGTCTAGTAGAAATAGTTTGTCAGGAATTATGTGTGTCAGGCAGGACCTCAAAGGAAAAAGCTATCACACTCAAATTAGAATAATTTGAAAAGAGTTTATTTATAAAAGAGACTGATTACCAAGGTGTGTGCATGTGGTACTGGTGGGTACACAAGAGAGAAAGAAAGGCAGAAACCTGGAGCTAACAGAAGCAAGCTTTCAACATCCCCAGAGCTGAATGGACAATGGGAAGGAGATATTACCAGAATCTAGGAGAGAATATCTCATAGAGCAGCCACCTAGAGTGGAAAAGTGACCTTCTGTCAAGGGACACAGGCTGTGCAAGGTGAAATAACAGAGTAGCAATTAGGAAAACAAATACTCTGGCCTCCATTTCCTCCCATTCTCTGTATCCTTCTGGCCAAACCAAACTGGAGGTCATAGGACTTGGGAGCGTACTGGTATAATCCATGCAATTCAGCTTCCCTAGATAGTGAGCAAGGTAGAAAAGGATAGGGAGTCAATTTGGAGGAAGAGTGAAGTCAGTGATTTCTGAAATATCAGAACTGAGCTGTAATTGAAAATTAGACAATAACTGCATCAATTTGTAAATCAACTGAAATGTCTAATGCTTCACATGTGTTGAAAGTTGAAAGTGTTAGTCACTCAGTCATGTCCAACTCTTTGCGACCCCATGGTCTATTCATGGAATTCTCTAGTGGGTTGCCATTGCCTTCTCCAGGAGATCTTCCCAACCCAGGGACCAAACCCAGGTCTCTGCATTACAGGATGATTCTTTACTATCTGAGACACCAGGGAAGCCCATGTGTAATTATCAGTAAAATTTTTACACTCTTATTTCAACAAGAATTTATTCATTGTGTCAGTCATACCAATTTTCTTCATATTTTGTAGTTCAGTCTTTCTAATTTCACCTATTTTATTCTCTTTGGATGTTATTCTGATTATAGGTCTTTCAGAACTTTCTCAAAATATCTTAGTTTTCCAGGAACTCTGCCACTGGCCTATTTTTCACTCCTCCAAATTTTTGAACTGTCTTGGATAAAATCCATGCAGACAGAGTATTTATTGATATTGGGTCATGCTAACTCATTTATCACTTCTGTCTTACTGACTTTGAACTCAGTGCAGTGGGGTATGGAGCCAGTTCAGAAGAATGTTCACTAGGGCTTTACCCTTTTCAGGAATCATGTTGATAGTGATTGTATGGTGACTTTTATTGATGATTATAATACACTTGAGTGCATAGATGAATAATACATAGCTTTGATGTACTTTGAAAATTTTATTTGATAACAGAATTTTTAAAAACTTAAAACATTTGAATATTGGACTATGTTTCTGAGAGGAAATCGTGGTTTAAATGAAGTAATACCAATATACCATGTTGTAGAGAAGATCATATAAAGAGGAAGTGCAAGGAGTTATTTTTTGATCACTTACACACGTCAGTTGATGTGTTTGATATTTTACAAATGGTATTTAATTGAGTCACAATAACATTACTAGTCAGATGATCTGAACTGAGAGAAACATATCTTGTGCTTCCAGAAAAATATTATTGGATAGCATTTTAAGGCCTTTATAACCAACATAAAGTAAATATTTAATGTGGAAGTCTCTCTGCCCAGTGGAAGCCAAGTAATCCAGCTACTATTCAGTAGAAAGGTTAAATTTCCAGGGACACTTGAGGATGGCGAGTACCTTGGATGACTATAGTGTTCTCCCTGTTGTTCTCTCTGCTTTCCTGGGTGGTTCCTCCATTCTATCACTACACTATTACTGTGAAAGTGCTGTACTCAATATGCCAGCAAATTTGGAAAACTCAGCAGTGGCCACAGGACTAGAAAAGGTCAGTTTTCATTCCAATCCCAAAGAAAGGCAATGCCAAAGAATGCTCAAACTACTGCACAATTGCATTCATCTCACATGCTAGTAAAGTCATGCTCAAAATTCTCTAAGCCAGGCTTCAACAGTACATGAACCATGAACTTCCAGATGTTCAAGCTGAATTTAGAAAAGGCAGAGGAACCAGAGATCATATTGCCAAAGTCCGTTGGATTATTGAAAAAGCAGGAAAGTTCCAGAAAAACATCTACTTCTGCTTTATTGACTATGCCAAAGCCTTTGACTGTGTGGATCACAACAACCTGGAAAATTCTTAAAGAGATGGAAACACCAGACCACCTGACCTGCCTTCTGAGAAATCTGTATGCAGGTCAAGAAGCAACAGTTAGAACTGGACATGGAACAACAGACTGGTTCCTAATCGGGAAAAGAGTACATCAGGGCTGTATATTGTCACCCTGCTTATTTAACTTCTATGCAGAGTACATCATGAGAAATGCTGGACTGGAAGAAGCACAAGCTGGAATTAAGATTGCTGGGAGAAATATCAATAACCTCATATATGCAGATGATACCACCCTTATGGCAGAAAGTGAAGAGGAACTAAAAAGCCTCTTGATGAAAGTGAAAGTGGAGAGTGAAAAAATTGGCTTAAAACTCAACATTCAGAAAACTAAGATCATAGCATCTGGTCCCATCACTTTATGGCAAGTAGATGGGGAAACAGTGAGAAACTTTATTTTGGGGGGCTCCAAAATCACTGCAGATGGTGACTGCAGCCATGAAATTAAAAGACGTTTTGCTTTTTGGAAGAAAAGTTATGACCAACCTAGGCAGCATAGTAAAAAGCAGATATATTACTTTGCCGATAAAGTTCTGTCTAGTCAAAGCTATGGTTTTTCCAATAGTCATGTATGGATATGAGAGTTGGACTAGAAAGCTGAGCACTGAAGAATTAATACTTTTAAACTGTGGTGTTGGAGAAGACTCTTGAGAGTCCCTTGGACTGCAAGGAGATCCACCCAGTCCATCCTAAAGGAAATCAGTCCTGAATATTCATTGGAAGGATGCTGAAGCTGAAACTCCAGTGCTTTGGCCACCTGATGGGAAGAACTGACTCACTGGAAAAGACCCTGATGCTGGGAAAAATTGAAGGTGGGAGGAGAAGGGGACGACAGAGCATGAGATGGTTGGATGGCATCACCAACGCAATGGACATGAGTTTGGGTAATCTCCGGGAGTTGGTGATGGACAGGGAAGCCTGACGTCCTGCAGGCCACGGGGTCGCAAAGAGTCAGACGTGACCAAGTGAATGAACTGACTGACTGACACTATTATCTGTATTCTTTTGGAAAATTCAGTCTAGCCATATTTCTTTTTTTTACTTAAAACTTTAATTTTAATAGTAGTAACGGCATTGAAGCTAAAATAGAAATCCTCAGTATGCCCCTATGAAGCACCGAGTGACCTGACCCTCTATTTCCCTAGCTTTGTTTCACCCATGTCCTGTACTTATACTGCCTGGATCATCCTTACCAATTTCTATTTCTGAAAAATTCCTGTCCTTTCAGGTTTCAGATTAAATGTTACTTCTTCAAGGAGGCCACCACTCACCTCTCCACCTCAGTAAGGTCCCCTGATATTCTTTCTAATAGCATCTTTCACTTTTTTTTTTTTTCAGATTTCTTACTTTACCTTGTAAGTATACATGTGTTTCTGTCATTGGCTGCCTTTCCCATCATATTGTATGTTCCATGAGGTGTATTTTGTTCATTGTGGTATCTCTACGAATGGTCTAAGGCCTAGCACTAACTAGGAGGCACTTAATAACCTGTGCCTAATGAGGGAATAAATGACTGAAGTGCTGTCCTTGTCCTCAAGGGATTTTATCTTAGAGGTGGCAATGTAAAGAAGTTTGATCCTTTCAGTGTGGTAAGTCCTAGGAAAGCTGGTGCAAAGTAACACACATAGAGCATATCAGAATGGTTCTACGTGTAGGCTCAAGCCATTGGTTCCTTGGAGAAAAAAATAAACTCTTTCTTTTTAATAAATACCATATTAAATATGTGATAACTCAGCTAGTGACAAGGGGCTGAATGGTAGACACACTCAAAGGTGATGAGAACACAGTCACAGCCTTCCTGGCATTTGCATCGATTTACACTATCAAGGACTAAACAAAAAGCAAAAGAAAATTAAATGTAAAATGTAATTGTGTGCTCAGTTGCTTCAGTTGTGTCTGACCCTTTGCAACCATGTGGACTATAGCCCACCAGGCACCTCTCTTCATGGGATTTTTCCCAACAAGAATACTGGAGTGGAATGCCATGTCCTCCTCTAGGGGAATCTCCTCAACCCAGGGATTGAACCTACTTCTCCTGCATCTCCTACATCACAGGCAGTTTCCTTACTGCTGAGCCACCTGGGAAAGTCTGATCAGTTTCCGGGAGCCAGTGTGAGGAACTCTGCCCTTGGCAAAGGTCATGAGGAAGGAGGCTCAGCATTACGCAAAGGCGAGATTGAGCCTCAGGAGACCCCCTGTTCCCGAGCATCTACCCCCCAAACCAGAGTGTCTATTTTATTGATTTATGCTCTCACCTACACCTCTGACTTTACGGGGGACTCTCCCCCATCACCATTTTTTTTGGAGAAGGAGTTAATTTGCAGCTCTAGTTAATAAAAATTTTTGGGCGTGACAAGAGTGTTTCAGCTTACAAACTCTTGAAGGTTTTTTAGCCTGCCTGAGCAGGTTTGTCCAGCCACATGTGATTTATAGCCTCTCAACCGTGAGAGGCACGAGATGTTTTAAACTTTTTATATACAGATTTTTTTGAAAAGTTACAAAATTATTAGTATGGTATTTGTGGGTTGATTAGAAATTATATTGGTGAAGGGTTTTTTATTTGTTGAGCCAATATTTGCTGTTAAATCTCCATATTTCCTGCTCTTATAATGAATATAACTAGCATATAGGAGAAATAAATATTAACCTTTAAGATTAATCTTGTTAAGCTTTAGGCTAAGTAAATTTTTTTTTGATTGTAACCCACTACACCCTCACCCTATAGGAATGCAACTTTATTTGGAGGGTGGCGCTTGGTTTAAGAAAAAATCACCCCTGGAAAAAATAAGTTTTTTGGTTGACTGACCATTATCAAAAAGGGCCATAAAATGTCAGCAGGCCTCATGGCCAGAAGATGATATAAAACCCATAAGACTTTTGTATAATTTTATATGAAGTATCTGATTTTGACAAGGGTCAGTCTGCTGACCCCCACATGACTCTGTATTTATCTCTATGAATAACAAAAAATATATAAGCAAACCTGAAAAATAAAGAAATGGGATCAGTTTTTGGAAAGACTGATTTTCCTGTGTCGTTTTTTTTTTTCTTTTTGGCTAAATTTCCATCTGGTACGTGGGTACTCACCGAGCCTGTTAATTTTGCCTGGGCTTTTAAGATCAGACCGGGGAGGCCTCAGTGCCTCTTCTCCTTTGGGAAAATGGAAAGACGCTTGTGACCTATGTAGGTGGTGATGGGTATTCCACGTAAACCAAGTTATTCAGTCTCCTTTTCTCCACTAATTTTCCTACTACACTATCCGTTTCTAATCTCTCTATATCTGTAATTAAATAAGTTTTTTCCTAATACGCCTACTCCGTCTCCCCTTCAAATTACCCTGGATCTACTGGGGCTGGACCCTGGCAAGTGGCGCCTGAACACGCTTGAGTAAAAAGAACAAAGCTGGAGGTATCATGTTCCCTGAATACAGACTATGGGACAAACCTGCAGTCATCAAAACAGCATGATGCTGGCACAAAAATAGATGCATACATCATTAGAAGAGATTGGAGAGTCCAGAAATGAACCCCACACATATGCCCAGTTAATCTGTGGCAGAGGAGGCAAAAGTGTACAATGGGTAGAAGACTGTATCTTCAATAAGTGGTGCTGGGAAAACTGGACATACAAAGAATGAAAGTAGAACATTTTCTCATACTGCATACAAAAATGAACTCAAAGTGGATTAAAGACCTCAATGTAAGACTGGAAACCAGATAGCTCTTTGAAGAAAACATAGGTAGAACACTCTTTGACATAAATCACAGCAATGCTTTTTTGGGTCAGTCTCCTCAGGAAATGGAACCAAAACCAAAAATGAACAAATGTGACTTATGTAAATTTAAAAGCTTTTGCACAGCCAAAGAAACCACTGACACAATTGAAAAGACAGTCTACTGAATGGGAGGAAATATTTGCAAATGATATGATCGAAAAGGGGTTAATATCCAAAGCATATAAATAGCTCATACAATTCAATATAAAAAAAGTAAACCCAATTTTAAAATGAGCAGAAGACCTCAATAGACATTTTTCCAAAGAAGACATACAAATGACCAATGGATACGTGAAAAGATGCTCAGCATTGCTAATCATCAGAGAAATGCAAACCAAAACCACAATGAGATATTGTTTCACATATGTCAGAATGGCTATCACCAAAAAGGCCAAAAATAACAAATATTGGCGAGAATGTGGAGAAAAGGG